>NC_090650.1:275484181-275784181 GCF_040937935.1 Hyperolius riggenbachi | reverse complement strand
GGGCAGACTTTAATTTTCCCTATAGAGCGATGGATATTATTATGTATTTTATAGTGTTGATATCTTATTCAATGTTTCATGTCACTAACTGCCCCTAGGAGGAGTAGTGTATAGTCATGTCACTAACTGCCCCTAGGAGGAGTTCACTTTTTAACCTTACCATGGTCATAGTCCAATGTTCCTGCCACATCTTCTTTAATGCTTTTACGTAATATATCTAGTCATGTTTTTAACCTCCTTGGCGGTAGGGCGAGCTAGGGTCAGGTCTGAAAACCGCAGCCCAATCCCGACCTGTGCTCGGGGTAGCTACTGGATGCTGTGTGCAGAGTAATGCGCGCAGTGGGCGTTGTTACATACCTCTCGGGGGATCCCGATGTCGGACGCCATTCTTCTTCCTCTCCTCCGGGGCTCTGCTTCCTCCTGGTGAGATTGCCGGCTGTCATCATGATGACAGCCGGCAATTTCACTTTAGAGTTGCAGCGCCACCTGGAGGATGGAGGCATAACTGCAGTATGTATATAATAATTGAAATGTTATCAACTGTCACTGTAAGAAGACTGTCCCTTACACAATGCAGCTGAGCCTGCACAGTTTGTCTAGGTTTAAAACTGAACTAGTGGAACAATAGCTAGATTAGTTACAGTTAAACAGTTGTAATATGCACAGTTAAAGAAGAACGCCAGTGAAAATAATGTAATAAAATAGTGCCTCATTTTTACAATAATTATGTATAAATGACTTAGTCAGTGTTGAATGGTGAATTTTTTACTGCTGGCAGGTGATGTCAGTGAATTGAGATGCTGCTTGCTTTTTTTTTGCAGTTGGAAACAGCTTCCCGCAATGCAATGAGGTTCATAGACAGGAAACTGTCAGGACCGTGGCATCACACTGTGGGAGGGGTTTCATCACAATATTAGCCATACAGACTTCCCCGATGATCTGTTTGAGAAAAGGAAAAGATTTCTCATGGGAAAGGGGCTACTGATTGGGATGAAGTTCAATTATTGGTTACACTTTCTCTTTAAGTCTCTATAACACAATGATATTGCAAAACAATAAAATCTACAATACACCCTGATCTAACTTACCCCCCCTTTCAAAACCCCCCCCCCCCCACGCCTCCCACAGAGGGAACTTGTTCTACAGGGGAAATGGGCAGCTGCTGCCCATGGAAGTACATTGGTTGCATGCTTCACTTGAAAAGTAATACAGCAGGTGGTCTAGCTTCTCACAGATGAAACAGCATGTTCACACTAAAAGCAGTGCAGACGGCACCTCCCTCTCATGGCCACTGGTTGGAGTCCTCCTCACATCACTCACTCACATGAACAGCAATGCATTGCAATAACAACACAGCCAGAAGTAATTTGCTTCACTGCCACATTCATGCATGTATGAGTAGGAGCTGCACCACATTGCAGACCATCATGCCCAGCAGTGATTGTGAACTGTTTGCACCTTTCACCACAACCTTAAGTGTGGACAAGTCCTACATTTAGGCTAAGTTCACAGTGGTCAGTTGCATAACACGAGCGTTAAAATGTGTTTGAACGGCGATGGAGACTGGACATAGATTTAATATAAAGCCGGCATGCAGCGAGTTAGAATAACATGATCCGTTACTGGCCCATAGAATTGTATGGGCAGTGAGTTGATGTGCTGAATTATTCTGCAACGCAACTGACCACCACGGTAACATGGCCTAAGTCCAGGGTAAAGAATAGAAAGAGCTGAATCTCCACCTGGATTTTGCAACATTAATGTATTAGTGGTACCATAGCCACAGGAAGCACAACGTTTTGGCACACATGGCTTTGTGAAATGTGTAAGTCCAGTGTGAGCCTGCTTATTAATATGCAGTCTTACTATTATTTTAATGCTATACAATCCACTTTAACCACTTGAGGACCGCCCCCAGCTGATGGGTGGCGGCAAAGTCCGGGCCCAAACGACCGCAATACGCCCATCGGCGGGGGCGGCTGCGGGAGTGGCTATGCGGCGATCGTGTCATTCGTGACGCGATCAGCCGCCGGGGACTCGCTCCGCCCACCGCTCGTAGTAACCCGCCGGCCGTTCGGAAGCGCCGGCGGGTTACTAGCACCCGGATCGCCGCTGCACGTATGTATAATAGGCTTTGTAATGTATACAAAGCCTATTATACTGGCTGCCTCCTGCCCTGGTGGTCCCAGTGTCCGAGGGACCACCAGGGCAGGCTGCAGCTACCCTAGTCTGCACCCAAGCACACTGATTTCCCCCCCCCTGCCCCATGATCGCCCACAGCACCCCTCAGACCCCCCCTGCCCACCCCCCAGACCACTGTTTGCACCCAGTCACCCCCCTAATCACCCATCAATCACTCCCTGTCACTATCTGTCAACGCTATTTTTTTTTTATCCCCCCCCCCCTGCCCACTGCCCCCTCCTGATCACCCCCACCCCTCAGATTCTCCCCAGACCCCCCCCCCCGTGTACTGTATGCATCTATCCCCCCTGCTCACCTGTCAATCACCCGTCAATCACCTGTCAATCACCTATCAATCACCCCCTGTCACTGCCACCCATCAATCACCCCCTGTCACTGCCACCAATCAATCAGCCCCTAACCTGCCCCTTGCGGGCAATCTGATCACCCACCCACACCAATAGATCGCCCGCAGATCCGACATCAGATCACCTCCCAAGTGCAGTGTTTACATCTCTTCTCTCCTCTAAACACCCACTAATTACCCATCAATCACCCATCAATCACCCCCTATCACCACCTGTCACTGTTACCCATCAGATTAGACCCTAATCTACCCCTTGCGGGCACCCAATCACCCGCCCACACGCTCAGATTGCCCTCAGACCCCCCCTTATCAATTCGCCAGTGCAATATTTACATCTGTTATTCCCTGTAATAACCCACTGATCACCTGTCAATCACCTATCAATCACCCCCTGTCACTGCCACCCATCAATCACCCCCTGTCACTGCCACCAATCAATCAGCCCCTAACCTGCCCCTTGCGGGCAATCTGATCACCCACCCACACCAATAGATCACCCGCAGATCCGACATCAGATCGTCTCCCAAGTGCAGTGTATACATCTCTTCTCTCCTCTAAACACCCACTAATTTCCCATCAATCACCCCCTATCACCACCTGTCACTGTTACCCATCAGATTAGACCCTAATCTGCCCCTTGCGGGCACCCAATCACCCGCCCACACGCTCAGATTGCCCTCAGACCCCCCCTTATCAATTCGCCAGTGCAATATTTACATCTGTTATTCCCTGTAATAACCCACTGATCACCTGTCAATCACCTATCAATCACCCCCTGTCACTGCCACCCATCAATCACCCCCTGTCACTGCCACCAATCAATCAGCCCCTAACCTGCCCCTTGCGGGCAATCTGATCACCCACCCACACCAATAGATCGCCCGCAGATCCGACATCAGATCACCTCCCAAGTGCAGTGTATACATCTCTTCTCTCCTCTAAACACCCACTAATTACCCATCAATCACCCCCTATCACCACCTGTCACTGTTACCCATCAGATTAGACCCTAATCTGCCCCTTGCGGGCACCCAATCACCCGCCCACACGCTCAGATTGCCCTCAGACCCCCCCTTATCAATTCGCCAGTGCAATATTTACATCTGTTATTCCCTGTAATAACCCACTGATCACCTGTCAATCACCTATCAATCATCCCCTGTCACCCATCAATCACCCCCTGTCACTGCCACCCATCAATCAGCCCCTAACCTGCCCCTTGCGGGCAATCTGATCACCCACCCACATCAATAGATCGCCCGCAGATCCGACATCAGATCACCTCCCAAGTGCAGTGTTTACATCTCTTCACTCCTCTAAACACCCACTAATTACCCATCAATCACCCCCTATCACGGTTACCCATCAGATTAGACCCTAATCTGCCCCTTGCGGGCACCCAATCACCCGCCCACACCTCAGAACGGCCTCAGACCCCAGCCCTGATCACCTCGCTAGTGCATTGCTTGCATCTATTTCCCCCCTCTAATCACACCTTGAGACACCCATCAATCACCTCCTGTCACCCCCTAGCACACCTACCCATCAGATCAGGCCCTAATTTGCCATGTGTGGGCTCCTGATCACTTGGCCAAACCCTCAGATCCCCCTTCCGATCACCTCCCCAGTGCATTGATTGCATCTATTTTCCCCTCTAACCGCCCCCTGAGACACCCATCAATCAACTCCTGTCACCCCCCTAGCACTCCTATCCATCAGATCAGGCCCAAAACATCCTGTCATCTAAGAGGCCACCCTGCTTATGACCGGTTCCACAAAATGTGCCCCCTCATAGACCACCTGTCATCAAAATTTGCAGATGCTTATACCCCTGAACAGTCATTTTGAGAAATTTGGTTTCCAGACTACTCACAGTTTTGGGCCCGTAAAATGCCAGGGCAGTATAGGAACCCCACAAGTGACCCCATTTTAGAAAGAAGACACCCCAAGGTATTCTGTTAGGTGTATGATGAGTTCATAGAAGATTTTATTTTTTGACAAAAGTTAGCGGAAATTGGATTTTTATTGTTTTTTTCACAAAGTGTCATTTTTCACTAACTCGTGACAAAAAATAAAATCTTCTATGAACTCACCATACCCCTAATGGAATACCTTGGGAAGTCTTCTTTCTAAAATGGGGTCACTTGTGGGGTTCCTATACTGCCCTGGCATTTTAGGGGCCCTAAACCGTGAGGAGTAGTCTAGAAAACAAATGCCTCAAAATGACCTGTGAATAGGACGTTGGGCCCCTTAGCGCACCTAGGCTGCAAAAAAGTGTCACACATGTGGTATCGCCATACTCAGGAGAAGTAGTATAATGTGTTTTGTGGTGTATTTTTACACATACCCATGCTGGGTGGGAGAAATCTCTCTGTAAATGGACAATTGTGTGTAAAAAAAAATCAAAAATGTGTCATTTACAGAGATATTTCTCCCACCCAGCATGGTTATATGTAAAAATACACCACAAAACACATTATACTACTTCTTCTGAGTATGGCGATACCACATGTGTGACACTTTTTTGCAGCCTGACTGTGCTAAGGGGCCCAAAGTCCAATGAGTACCTTTAGGATTTCACAGGTCATTTTGAGACATTTAGGTTCAAGACTACTCCTCACGGTTTAGGGCCCCTAAAATGCCAGGGCAGTATAGGAACCCCACAAGTGACCCCATTTTAGAAAGAAGACACCCCAAGGTATTCTGTTAGGTGTATGATGAGTTCATAGAAGATTTTTTTTTTTGTCACAAGTTAGCGGAAATTGATATGTATTGTTTTTTTTTTCACAAAGTGTCATTTTCCGCTAACTTGTGACAAAAAAAAAATCTTCTATGAACTCACCATACTCCTAACAGAATACCTTGGGGTGTCTTCTTTCTAAAATGGGGTCACTTGTGGGGTTCCTATACTGCCCTGGCATTTTAGGGGCCCTAAACTGTGAGCAGTAGTCTAGAATCCAAATGCCTCAAAATGACCTGTGAATAGGACGTTAGGCCCCTTAGCGCACCTAGGTTGCAAAAAAGTGTCACGCATGTGGTATCGCCGTACTCAGAAGAAGTAGTATTATGTGTTTTGGGGTGTATTTTTACACATACCCATGCTGGGTGGGAGAAATATCTCTGTAAAAGGACAATTGTGTGTAAAAAAAATCAAACAATTGTCATTTACAGAGATATTTCTCCCACCCAGCATGGGTATGTGTAAAAATACACCCCAAAACACATTATACTACTTCTCCTGAGTACGGCGGTACCACATGTGTGGCACTTTTTTGCACCCTAAGTGCGCTAAGAGGCCCAAAGTCCAATGAGTACCTTTAGGATTTCACAGGTCATTTTGCGACATTTGGTTTCAAGACTACTCCTCACGGTTTAGGGCCCCTAAAATGCCAGGGCAGTATAGGAACCCCACAAATGACCCCATTTTAGAAAGAAGACACCCCAAGGTATTCCGTTAGGAGTATGGTGAGTTCATAGAAGATTTTATTTTTTGTCACAAGTTAGCGGAAAATGACACTTTGTGGAAAAAAACAATTAAAATCAATTTCCGCTAACTTGTGACAAAAAAAAATCTTCTATGAACTCACCATCCTCCTAACGGAATACCTTGGGGTGTCTTCTTTCTAAAATGGGGTAATTTGTGGGGTTCCTATACTGTCCTGGCATTTTAGGGGCCCTAAAGCGTGAGGAGTAGTCTTGAAACGAAATTTCTCAAAATGACCTGTGAAATCCTAAAGGTACTCATTGAACTTTGGGCCCCTTAGCGCAGTTAGGGTGCAAAAAAGTGCCACACATGTGGTATCGCCGTACTCAGGAGAAGTAGTATAATGTGTTTTGGGGTGTATTTTTCCACATACCCACGCTGAGTGGGAGAAATATCTCTATAAATAGACAATTGTGTGTAAAAAAAATAAAACAATTGTCATTTACGGAGATATTTCTCCCACCCAGCATGGGTATGTGTAAAAATACACCCCAAAACACATTATACTACTTCTCCTGAGTACGGCAATACCACATGTGTGGCACTTTTTTGCAGCCTAACTGCGCTAAGGGGCCCAAAGTCCAATGAGCACCTTTAGGCTTTACAGGGGTGCTTACAATTAGGCACCCTCCAAAATGCCAGGACAGTGAACACACCCCACAAATGACCCCATTTTGGAAAGTAGACACTTCAAGGTATTCAGAGAGGAGCATAGTGAGTCCGTGGCAGATTTCATTTTTTTTTTGTCGCAAGTTAGAAGAAATGGAAACTTTTTTTTTTACTTTTTTTTGTCAGAAAGTGTCATTTTCCGCTAACTTGTGACAAAAAATAAAATCTTCTATGAACTCACCATGCCTCTCACTGAATACTTTGGGATGTCTTCTTTCCAAAATGGGGTCATTTGGGGGGTATTTGTACTATCCTGGAATTTTAGCCCCTCATGAAACCTGACAGGTGCACAGAAAAGTCAGAGATGCTTGAAAATGGGAAAATTCACTTTTGGCACCATAGTTTGTAAACGCTATAACTTTTACCCAATCCAATAAATATACACTGAATGTTTTTTTTTATCAAAGACATGTAGCAGAATAACTTTCGCGCTCAAATGTATAGGAAATTTTACTTTATTTGAAAAATGTCAGCACAGCAAGTTAAAAAAGTCATTTTTTTGCCAAAATTCATGTCTTTTTTGATGAATATAATAAAAACTAAAACTCGCAGCAGCAATCAAATAGCAGCAAAAGAAAGCTGTATTAGTGACAAGAAAAGGAGGTAAAATTCCTTTAGGTGGTAGGTTGTATGACCGAGCAATAAACCGTGAAAGCTGCAGTGGTCTGAATGGAGAAAAAGGCTCTGGTCCTTAAGGGGCGAAAAGACTGTGGTCCTTAAGTGGTTAAGATTGCTTTTTGGGGCCATTTTTTATTATGCTAATGAAAAAAATCCCACAGCCACTATAATAATATACATTTTCCTCGAGTAACCGCGCTGGCTGCGGCAGCTGATAAAATATGTCCTAGATTTGTTTTTTGTCTTTTTACAGTAAAATAGCAGTGGGCATTTTCTGTGGCTTCGCCGAAGTCCGAGCACACGTTGCTGTTTCTGCTGAATGCTGATTTTTGTACCTTCCAAATCTCATTCCAGGAGCCTATTAAATTAATGAGATAGAAGACAGTGCTAAAACAGTCAACATGTTATTGTTATATAGCATAACTGCCATTACAATGTGCTTGGCTTTCTCCTGGGATATTTAATTTCCTCTTTTCAAATGAGCTGCAAAGCTGTGAAGCCTGGCAGTCTCCTTCCTAGACACTCTGCGATGCAGATAATGAGGGTACTGATAGGTGCCTAGGAGACACTGATGGCGCTGAGCACAGCCATGGTCTGGTAATATTTTATGCCAGTAGTGTCACAGCGGAACTACAATCATTCCTGAAGGAATGGTTCATCTTTATGTGTAATACAGCAGCTGTCACCTAAATGGCTAATGGGAAGACAAAAAAGAGCCACAGCGCACGTAAAGACTGTCACTTAATAATTTGAAAGGCATCTGACTCTATGCTCTAATAAAAGAGCTCTTGATGGCTTTATGTTGTTTTCCATGGATGTATATATAAACTGAGAAACCCCATGGCTGTAGTAGAATGGAGCAGAACTCATTTAAATCGCTAAGTAATTAAAATGTATCAGTGCTATATGGCACACATGCTACTGATCATGTGTTGCTTTTCTGGTACTGACTGCCAAATTCTCATTATCAGATGTACAGTAGTTACAAAGAAGGAGATAGAGTATATATTTTTTAACAAGCAAAGTTCTAATAGTCCCTTGATTCTCACAATCCAAGCTGCGCAAAACAGCATTTAAATTGTATTGTTATGAATGCTACTGTTAGAAGTAAAAACTGTAGGTCCTCATTTAAATCCATACCACACTGCAGTACTTCTGAAAAGTGCAATGACTTTAAAACTATTCTAACTTTATATGGTATCCGATAAGGAGTCTCCTGTGGCTTGAACAGTCAGCTGACAGAGCCAACCAATTAGATGCAACAGAACTCCTTAAAGTGACACTGAAGCGATAGATAGATAATAGAACATTAGTAGCAAAGAAAATAGTCTCATGTTTTTATTTTCAGTTATATACCGTATATACTCGCAAGCAAGCCGAATTTTTGACCCCCCAAAAGTGGGCCAAAAGTTGGGGGGTCGGCTTGCTTGCGAGTCATGTGTGGGTGGGTGGATAGGTGCTGTCCCTCCCCGCTCCCCCTGCGGCCGCCGCTGCTGCTATTACCTCAGGCGGCGCCGCTGCCTCTATCCCCGTCCTCCTCCGGTAACTCATTCACACAGCAGCGCGCCCCCCGCTGCTGTGATGACGCAGGAAACCATAGAGAGCGGTTCCCATAGTAACGGCATCACGCTACAGGAAGCCGCTCTCTATGGTTTCCTCGTCATCACAGCAGCGAGAGGCGCGCTGCTGTGAATGAGTTACTACCGGAGGAGGACGGGGATAGAGGAAGCGGCGCCGCCTGAGGTAATAGCAGCAGCGGCGGCCGCAGGGGGAGCGGGGAGGGACAGCACCTACCCACCCATACTGGGGCATTATGCTAGCTATATGGGGCACTATACTAGCTATAATGGGGCACTATACTAGCTATACTGGGGGCACTATACTAGCTATACTGGGGGCACTATACTAGCTATACTGGGGGCACTATACTAGCTATACTGGGGGCACTATACTAGCTATACTGGGGGCACTATACTAGCTATACTGGGGGCACTATACTAGCTATACTGGGGGCACTATACTAGCTATAATGGGGCACTATACTAGCTATAATGGGGCACTATACTAGCTATACTGGGGGCACTATACTAGCTATACTGGGGGCACTATACTAGCTATACTGGGGGCACTATACTAGCTATACTGGGGGCACTATACTAGCTATACTGGGGGCACTATACTAGCTATACTGGGGGCACTATACTAGCTATACTGGGGGCACTATACTAGCTATACTGGGGGCACTATACTAACTATACTGAGCACTATACTAGCTAAACTGGGGCACTTCACTAGCTATACTGAGCACTATACTAGCTATACTGAGCACTATACTAGCTATACTGAGCACTATACTAGCTATACTGGGGCATTTTACTAGCTATACTGAGTACTACCTACCTATACTGAGCACTATACTAGCTAAACTGGGGCACTTCACTAGCTATAATGAGCACTATACTAGCTATACTGAGCACTATACTAGCTATAATGAGCACTATACTAGCTATAATGAGCACTATACTAGCTATACTGGGGCATTTTACTTGCTATACTGAGCACTACCTACCTATACTGGGCACTATACTAGCTATACTGGGACATACTGGGGGGATCACGCGGCCAGCGTTTCCTACCCCGGCTTACATGAGGGTCAATCATTTTTTCCTGTTTTTTGGGGTAAAAGTGGGGGGGTCGGCTTACATGCGGGTCGGCTTGCTTGCGAGTATATACGGTAGTTGTTTTTATAACATTGTATCATTCTCTAATATTTGCAGTTTCATTCTCTAATATTTGCACTCAGCATTCTAAATGATTTCACAGAGCAGGCTAATGACCTTTTGGACTTTCCTCTGCAGAAAAAACAAAATACAGTGACAGACAGTTGAGATGTTAAGCTTCAGAAGACAGAGCTCTCTGTGACTTTGAAAGACGGAGAGTTCAGTGAAGCTTTTTTTTTGCTTACTGGTTTCTTAACTCTTTTTGTACTGGAAACAATATTAGACTCATATCTCTGCTGCTTGTGTTTTATTTCTTAGATGTACTATACATACAAATCATTATATCATAACTTAATTTTCACTTCACATTCACTTTAACAATCAAAGATAAAGCTGGCTCGCCCACACACTGCATATCACATCAATGAGTGCACAGAGGTGAAGAGGTGAGACATGAATAAATAAAGAATATATTTAGCAGGTGCCAGCTTTATCTTTGGATGATGGAGGGACCCTAGTGGGCCCCTCTGGTCCAAAGGCCCTTGTGTGGTCTCAACCTCTGCACCCCTTATGGCTGTGCCACTGAATATATGTATTAACTGCTTCTTCTGTTTGTGCTTTCATTCTATGCTGTTTAATGTGTGAGATTACAAAAAGGTTTACAAGAAGTTTTAATTGCACAAAACTTTACAAATTCTGTGTTTATTTGGGGTATTTTTCAGTATGTATTACTACTGCTTTTATGTGTAGTTTTACCCCTACTTTTCCATGCAAAAGTTTGCCGTAACCTCTCTCTCTCATCTTTTACAAAAACCACAATGGGACACATTGACATTTTGTTTCATTAGTATCTAAATGTGCCACAGCTCTCATGAAATGCATTTAGACTAATGTCCCATTTGACAGATTTTCTCTGGCACAACATATTGCAACTACTTTGTGATTTTTATTCTTTCCAGAAAATCTCTCAGTCAGTTAAATACCCAAGTAGCTCTAGGTGACCCAGAACCAGTAGGAGTGTATAGGGGACTAAAAGAGACCAAACATTTATCCTACTAAAAAACAATGCTTAGTGTAATTTGCTGTCTTAAATCAGAAGGTATTTGTGATAATTCAGCATTAAAGTAAACGTAACCCCCCCCCCCCCCCAAAAAAAATACTTACCTAAGGAGGGGGAAGGCTCTGGGTCCTAGGGCCCTATACAGCCTTCCCTCTCATGGTCTTCTTGTTCCAGCGATGTCACCCCCGGTAGCAGTATCTGACCGATCGGTCGAATACTGCTCTATGCCTCCATGGGAGGCTTTGGAGGTCTTCGGAGCCCCAGTGCTCCAGAAGATGGGCAGCTTCATACTGCACCTGTGCTAGCATGCTCTCTTACGCATGTGCAGAGCAGAATGGAGACACCTATCTTTGAGAGCACTCAAGCTCCTGAAGTGTTTCAAAGCCTCAGATTGGAACGTTGGTGACGGTGCTGGAACGAGGAGACCGTGAGAGTAATGGGAAGACTATGAAGGACCCAGAGCATTTCCTCTCCTTAGGTAAGTATCTGTTTTTTTAATGGGATTGGGGGTCGGTTTACATTTACATTAAAGCTGAATTATCCCAAATACCTTCTGTTTTAAGAAGGCAAATACATCATAAGACACGCCAACAGATTTCAGACACAAAGACTAACTCCAACACCTGGTCCAACCTTGCCTTAATTCAAGTAGAGATCAAGTTATTTACAACACTTGCCTCTAAGCCACAATGGGGACTAAACAATTCTCCACAAAAACAACATCCAACAACAGAATTACAAAGTAAATACTTAGCTCATACATGGTATGATGAAGGTTTCAAGGCTTGGAACATGGAGGGCAAGGTGTAGAAAAGTGTTCCAAAGAAGGGGTGAAATCTGTGAGAAGTCCTTAATGTAACAGAGAGAAGAGGTGAACAAAATAGACGATAGGAGGGTTTCATTTGAAGAGATGATTGGGAGAGTTCAATAGAGTTTTGAGAGGCATCAGTCTATTATTTGGTAGGCCACAGAGCACAGTGTTGCATTCGTTAAGATGTGAAATTATTATGGAATGCGCAAACATTTTTGTAGCCTGTTGTGTGAAAAAGGAGCAAATCTGATATATACAGTATTTTAAAATGGAAGTTACAGTAGGTAGTTAATGAGGTAATAAAAGGCTTAAATGAAAGCCCGTAGTCAAATATGACACCCAGACAAAGAGTATTAGAAATGGTGGAAACATCAAGAGTCAAGCTGTATCCAAATTAAATTTGATGAACGGGGATAGACAGCAGATAGACTAATAATGTAAAAAGGTCTGATGCTGAAAGATGGATTTGGGTGTCTGTCATAGGTGTAGAAGTCATTAAATGAGTCAGTGAGTGTAGATGGAGAAGGGAAAGAGTCCAAGAATGGAGGTGTGGCCCAGGGGAAAGGAGTGGTGATTGGGGAAAAGGCTGGTGTGAGAGGGAGCAGTGGAGACACCTTGGTTGGATGATGCAACACCAAAGTTAAGGATTCTCATAGTTAAATACAAGGGGAGTGATTCGAGTCAAATATTCTTGTATTTAGACTTTAAGGAGCACCAGACAAATACCTGCAGTACATGCATAAGTTGCATTCAATTTAGTATAGGATTTTATTGTAACATCAAAAATGTGTTACTGCAGCTGTGTGCAAATTACTGCAACTAGATCTTTCAGTAACCTTTGAGAAAACCTCTCCATAATATACATTGACCCAGTGGAGGGTTGCACAATTTTTACACCAAACAGGAAATATGGCAAGTTTTTTTTTTTAATAATTGAAGCAGTAGTTGTAGTTGACATTTTCAAATTTCAAATTTTTTCAATGCATATGATTGTAAATGTACACTAATTAGCAATGTACAATGTTCATCTCATCTAGTGAAGTGGTTAGGGTCACTACAGCTATTCCTGAATAAAAGGTAACAGGTAATTTGGCTGCAGACTTGTTTATATATGGACAGTCAGCCCACTTTACCTGCCTTGTTGTAAAGCATCATCCTCTTTGCAAGTTACTGATACCAGGATGCTGTCAGTATCTCTTTTTTTCCAGCTGAGTACTCTATTGAAAGCACTCAGCTGCATAATGGGCTACTGGAGGCAGCAGCAGGTTCTGCAGAGGGGATCAAGAAGCACTCTATGTGGTTCCTGATTACATGAACACCATGATTAGCCAGTCAATGTAATTACACAGAAACAAGAAATGGTAAACAAACTTCCCTGTTTTCAGCTCAGCTGTGTGCCGTATGCGAGGGCTCAGCTCTGACACTGGGCTGCCGCAAGCAGGTTCATTTCCTGAAGATGGGATCAGGAATAAAGATGAGCTACATATCACCAGTTTGGTAAAAATCTAGCACATTTCAAATGTGACACAAAAATAGGAAACTAGCTTCCTCTACTGTGGCCAAAGCATACTTGTTAAACCCAAACTAAATCCGGAACTGAACAATGCAAATTCTGAAAGCAATCATCAAGGTGCTAACTGGATACAAACACTGTATAGAATCAAACTGGTAGACCTACAGTATCTGTTTCATGGGACAAATGGGCTTGGCAAGCCGCAGTACAGCTCACTTCCTGTTCTCTCCAGATTTCATTGGTCAGCAAGGTTGGATGTATACTTTTTCTGCCCCTAGGCAAGTATGTTGGGGCACTCCTTCTATGTGCAGCAGAGCCCCTCCCATGTCATGTGTAGCCCCCTCCTCCATGTGTAACATCCATGTACTATAGCCCCTCTCTTTCAAGTACAGCTCCCTTGGGCATCAGCTTCCCTTTTGTAACGATCGGTGAGCAGAGAGAGGATCTGATTACCGGTGATCTGCAGTATCACGGGGAATACAGATGTATACCAGATTATATGTGATCTGCAGTATCACCGATAATCCGATATACTAGCTAACCTCTGTTCACCTGAGTAGAGTGTAGTGTTTGGTGTCACAGTAACACAGAGGACTAAGCCTCAGTGCAGCAAGGAGTACTGCACAGATTCCTTCCGCAGACCTGAGCTCTCCAAGACGGGAGGAGTCAGACTGACAGTAGGAAGGCAGTTCTGAAAGTGACACTCTGGAGGAGGTGTCACTGACAGGACGGGGAACCGCCTCCAACAGTGAGGTCGGTTCTCGAGGTCGGACAAGCCAGGTTGTACACACACGGACAAATAAGGTACAGTATCGTAAAGCAAAGGCGGAGTCAAGGTACAGGCAGGGTTCGGCAACAGGATATCAGAAATATCGAGGTACAAGATCAGGAGGCAGAAACAGAGTCTAAGGACGAGCCGGGGTTCGGCAACAGAGTATCAGAAATATCGAGGTACAGGATCAAAGTTTCAAGAGGATAGTCAGGCAGGCAAATAGGTCATAACAGATAATCACAATCAAACTAGTATTTTAGCTATCAAAAGAATCTAGCTAAGTGTAGGATTACAGCTCCAGCTGGTCCCGGCACACTTGCGGATCTGACTACGGATCTGGGTGCTTCCACGTATGTGATCGCAACGCCAGACAAAGAACAAGTGAACAGCCCGCAGTATATATGCACAGAGGCCTCTCCAGCACCTCCCTAAGTGCTGGACCAATCAGGAGAGGAACCAGGGTCAGCTGACCAACCTGGTCAGCTGACTCCCTTCTGGCTGGCATATCTGCTCTGCCTCAGTGTCACTCTTGAACCAAAGGGACTACGTGTCCCAGCCACACCAGCCCCGCTCTGCAGAACTTCCGCGGCGGGGCCATGCGCGCTAACCGCCGCGTCTGACGCGGCAGTTTCTCTGTGCTCCACAACGGGGACAGCCGCCTCATGCTGGGAGGAGGCGGCTGCCTCCCCGTGTGTGGGGCCGCTGAGCGCGGAAAGAGCCACCAGCTGCTGACTCATGGCAGGGGCTCTTCCGCGTTTTCTCACAGTACCCCCCCGAGGAGTGGACTCCGGACAGCTCCTTCCAGGTTTTTCTGGATGTAAAGCATGAAATTCCCTCACTAACTCGTCCGCATGCATGCGGTTCCCAGGTACCCATTGCCTCTCTTCAATGCCATACCCTTTTCAATGTACCAGATACTGTGTAGAATTTTGTACTACCCGAGAATCTAAAATCTTCTCGACTTCATATTCCGGTTGATCATCAATTATTACAGGAGGAGGAGGAGTGAGACCCACATGAACTGCAGGTTTCAGTAGGGACACATGGAAAGACCTAACGCCACGCATGTTCGTGGGGAGATCAATGGCATATGCAACATTGTTGATCTTTTTTGTTACCCGGAATGGACCCACGAACCTGGGCCCCAACTTGGCTGAGGGCTGTCTCAAGGTCAAATGGCGGGTGGACACCCAGACCAAATCTCCTGGTTGAAACCTCCACTCTAACGAGCGTCTCTTGTCCGCTTGAGCTTTCTGACTTTGAAATGCTTTCACTAGATTATCTTTTATGGTCCACCACATGTCCCTAAATGACCTCTGCCAGGCCTCCAAGGCTGGGAATGGATTGGACGCAATGGGCAACGGAGAGAATTTGGGTAATCTCCCGGTTACTATCTGAAAGGGACAGAAACCCGAGGAAGCACTCTTTAAGTTATTGTGCGCAAATTCTGCGTACGGTAAAAATTTGACCCAATCACTCTGCGCTTCAGCAACGTAACATCTTAAAAATTGCTCTAATGATTGGTTGACCCTCTCAGTTTGGCCATTTGTCTGTGGGTGGTAGCCCGATGAAAATGACAGTCCCATGCCCATTTGGTGACAGAATGCCCTCCAAAATTTTGAGACAAACTGCACTCCCCTATCGGATACTATGTCTTCCGGAATGCCATGCAGCCGGAAGATATGGGTGATGAATAGGTCGGCCAATTCCTGGGCCGAGGGGAGTCCTTTCAAGGGCACGAAATGGGCCATTTTACTAAAGCGGTCGACTACCACCCCCTCTGACTGTACCGCAGCCGCTGCTCTCTCCTATGGGGGACTGCATCTCAGTCACACCCCCAGACCTGACAACAGGTCCGGAGGAGGAGTGGGTCTGCTTCTCTCCGCACCCTGCACCTTCCGGGTCCTATCACCGCCCCCTTCCCTGCACTTCTCATCCTTCGAGGCCCATGTAATCCGCCTGTACCAACCTCTCCCAGCCATCATTGCGGTCCTATATCACCCCCCATCTGCTCCAACTTCACTCTTCCTGGACAACCTGGCCTCCTGGCTCCCCCACATCCTGTCATCTGACCTCCCCACCATCATACTCGGGGATTTCAACTTACCTATCGATGAGCCTATCTCCACTGCTGCCAAGCAGCTACTCTCCCTCACCAAATCCCTTGGTCTCTCTCAGCACACAAATTCCACCACCCACCGCGCTGGTCATACTCTTGACCTCATATTCTCAAAGTCCACCTCCCTCAGCAACCTGGACATCGCACCTTTCCCTATCTCTGACCATCACCTCCTCACCTTCACTATCTCCCCACCAACAACTTCTCTCCCCACCCCTCAGCCTGGTCGATGGCAGAGAGATCTACGTAATCTCAGCCCAAATGTCCTAGCAAGTCCCCTTCTCTCCCTCTCATCCCACCTACCCACCCTAACATGCCCCAATGAAGCGGCTGCACAATATAACCTTGCCCTCTCATCTGCTTTAGATCAAGCTGCCCCCTCAATCTTCCGCCCTATCAAGCCCCCCAACCCCCAACCCTGGCACAACACCCACACACGTAACCTCAGGAAAGAAACTCGAGCAGCCGAACGGAAATAGAGGAAATCACATCTCAATGCTGACTTCCTAGATTACAAGGCCAAACTGTTACTCTTCCACACTGCCCTCTCTGAGGCTAAACAAAGGTACTTTGCAGCACTGATTGTAACCCAAGCTTCCAACCCTCGACAGCTTTTTGCTACCTTCAATTCCCTCCTCAACCCCACTCCTCCCCCTCCCAGCTCCTCCCTCTCAGCCAATGACCTTGCCAACCACTTCACCACTAAAATTGCAACAATACGCAATGAAATTTCCCTCCTCCATCCGTCCCTTACCAATGCGTCTCAGGTTGTCCCCTTGCCTTCCCTCCCAGCGGCTCCCTTGTCTCATCCACCCCTCGCCTCTTTTGCTCCTGCCACCATTGATGAAGTCAGCCTGCTGCTAGTGGCTTCCCCCCCCACATCCTCTCCCTGTGATCCGGTACCCGCGAATACTCTTCGCCCCCACTTCCCTGACCTGGCCCCAGTCCTCACCTCCTTGTTCAATCTCTCCCTTTCCACAGGCATCTTCCCCAAAGCATTCAAAAAGGTCACTGTGCTTCCCCTGCTGAAAAAACCCTCACTCGACCCATCCCTACCCTCAAATTACCGCCCAATCTCCCTCCTTCCCTATGCTTCTAAACTCCTCGAACGCCTAGTCCACCAGCGCATTACCCAATACATCAACACCAATACCCTACTTGACCCCCTACAGTCTGGATTCCGACCTGCGCACTCAACTGAAACAGCCCTCGCCAAGGTGGTCAACGACCTTACCCTTGCCAAGGCCAAAGGCAGTTATTCCATCCTGCTCCTCCTTGACCTCTCTGCAGCATTTGACACTGTTGACCACTCCCTCCTCCTCCAATCACTACAGTCCATGGGCATCCATGGGCTTGCCTTGGCCTGGATCTCCTCCTACCTATCCAATCGCTCCTTCACCACTTCCTTCAATGGCTCCTCCTCAACTCCTGCCCCCCTTTCAGTTGGGGTCCCCCAGGGCTCTGTTCTAAGCCCCCTTCTTTTCTCCATATACACTTCCTCAATTGGCAAGCTTATCTCCTCCCTGGGCTTCAATTACCACCTTTATGCAGATGACACTCAGATTTACCTCCATACCCCCGATCTCTCAGCCACCACCATAAACAAGGTCTCCTCGTGTCTCTCAGCAATTTCCTCCTGGATGTCAGCTAGGTTCCTAAAGCTTAACCTAGACAAAACTGAGCTCCTGATCTTTTCACCCCATGCTGCTGCACCCATCCCAGGTTTCCACCTCACAATCGACAACACAACCATTCTCCCTACCTCCCAGGCCCGCTGCCTGGGTGTCACCTTGGACTCTGACCTCTCCTTCATCCCACACATCCAAAACATCACAAGAGCCTGCAATTTCCACCTCCGTAATATCTCCAAGATCCGCCCATTCTTAACCCCGGACACGACCAAACTGCTCATCCATGCCCTCATCATCTCCCGCCTTGATTACTGTAACTCACTCCTTTCTGGCCTCCCCCTGAAACGCACTGCCCCCCTTCAATCAGTGATGAACGCGGCTGCAAGACTCATCCATTCTTCGCACCGCTCTGCATCCACATCTCCCCTCTGTGAATCCCTGCACTGGCTCCCTATCCGTCTCAGGATAAGTTTCAAGATTCTATGCCTGGCGTATAAATCTGTGCACAAAACATGCCCTACCTACATCTCGGAGCTTGTTCACAAGTATACACCAGGTCGCCCCCTCCGTTCCTCCAACGACCTTCGCCTCACCACCCCGCGCATTTCACACTCCCATGCCCGCCTGCAGGATTTCTCAAGAGCTGCCCCCACCCTCTGGAATGCCCTTCCACCACCCATCAGACTTGCTCCCTCTTTCAACACATTCAAGCAAGCCCTCAAAACCCACCTCTTTATGATGGCCTACCCACCTCCTACCACACAGTAACTCTCTAAGGAATATTTAACAGCCCCCCCTAGTGTTTCCACCCCTCCCTTTAGATTGTAAGCCTCTGGCAGGGTCCTCCACTCCCTAGTGTAATCTACAGGATCATGTGCTCCTGTCCTATGACAGCCTGTACTTGTATTACTGGGCCTACCTAACTAGCCCATATTGCATGATCATGTATTTTGTACAATTTGTATGTATAACTTTGTTCTATGTGTATAACCCTATGTATGTCATCCTTGTATCATTGTATATATTTATTGTTCAGCGCTGCGTAATATGTTGGCGCTTTATAAATACAATAAATAATAATAATAAAAAGATGACCGACATGCCCTCCGACCTAGGAAGTTCCCCCACAAAATCCATGGACAAGTAGGTCCATGGTTCGCTCGGGGTGGGCAAAGGCTGCAGAGTACCTACAGATGCCAGCCGGGAGGGCTTGCTTTTTGCGCACACCGCACATTCCCTGACAAACTCTTTGGAGTCAGCTGCTAGGGAAGGCCACCACGCACAACTGGCCACTAAATCCTGCGTTCTAGATGCCCCAGGATGTCCCGCATTCTTGTGTGAGTGGACCATCTCCAAGATCTGGAGACGGAAGGGCAACGGGATAAACAAAACCCCCTCAGGTTTCCCTTCCGGGACATCCTGCTGGAAAGGACCCAAAGTTTCCTTCCAGTTCTTCCAAGTCTCGGTAGCGGCTAACACCAATTTTCGTGGAACAATGGTCTCAGGAACATAGGGCTGTGCTGTCTCTGGCTCGAAACACCTAGAGAGTGCATCCGCCTTGGTATTCTTACTACCTGGAGTGTATGTAATTAAGAATGTGAACCTCGAAAAGAATAACGACCATCGAGCCTGCCGAGGGCTTAACCTTTTAGCCCCCTCGATGTACTCGAGATTCTTGTGGTCGGTATAAACCGTGATCCTGTGCTCCGCTCCTTCCAGCCAATGACGCCACTCTTCGAAGGCTAGTTTGATGGCTAGGAGCTCCCTATTGCCTATATCGTAGTTTCTCTCTGCTGGAGAGAACCTCCAGGAAAAATAGGCACACGGGTGTAATCTCCCCTGAAGACCTGAACGTTGAGACAGCACAGCCCCCACCCCAACCTCTGAGGCGTCTACTTCAACTATGAATGGGAGAGAAGTGTCCACGTGCCTCAATATGGGTGCTGAGCAGAACAACCCCTTTAAAGTAGCAAATGCCTGTGAGGCCCCGGGAGGCCAATGAGTGGTGTCTGCCCCTTTTTTAGTAAGACTGGTAAGGGGTGCAACTACTGTGGAGTACCCCTTAATAAACCTTCTATAGTAGTTAGCAAAACCCAAGAACCGTTGTAAAGATTTTAACCCCACCAGCTGCGGCCACTCCAAGACCGCAGAGACCTTGGCAGGGTCCATAGACAGGCCCGAGGTGGAGATTATATATCCCAGAAAAGCCACTGACGTAACCTCAAAAATGCACTTTTCCAGTTTAGCATATAACAAATTCTGCCTCAGTTTGTTCAAGACCCATTTGACATGAGTTCTGTGATCAGAGAGGTTGTTAGAAAAGATAAGGATGTCGTCAAGATAAACTAAAACGAACTTCCCCAACACCTCCCTAAAGACCTCATTAATGAGTTCCTGGAAAACGGCCGGGGCATTACATAACCCAAAGGGCATTACCAGGTACTCGTAATGCCCGTCCGGAGTATTGAAGGACGTTTTCCATTCGTCGCCCTTTCTGATACGCACCAGATTGTATGCCCCTCGTAAATCTAGTTTCGAGAATATCCTAGCCTCCGTGATCTATGTGAATAGGTCATCTATTAATGGCAGCGGGTATCGATTCTTTACAGTGATTTTATTAAGCCCCCGATAATCGATACATGGCCGTAAGCCCCCATCTTTTTTCTTAACAAAAAAGAAACCTGCCCCAGCGGGTGACCGGGACGGCCGAATGAAGCCCTTGGCCAAATTATCACGGATATAATCCTGCATGGCCAATTTCTCGGGCCCCGACAAATTGTACAAATGGCCCCGGGGAGGTACACAACCTGAACGGAGATCGATGGGACAGTCGAAAGGGCAATGTGGGGGCAGTTTGTCAGCTGCCTTGGGACAGAATACATCGGAATATTCGGAGTACTGGTCTGGCACACCTACCACCTGAACACTGGTTTGCCCCAATGTCAACTTTCCCAAACACCGTCGGAAACAATGAGGTGACCAGGTAGTTAACTGACCCGTGGCCCAGTCTATTTGAGGTGAATGAGTTTGCAACCACGGCATGTCTAGGATAATAGTGGAGGTGGACATACGTAACACATAAAACCGTAACTGTTCCCCATGCAGTACCCCTATGGGGACTTTCACCTCCGGGGTCTGTGACAATGGGCGCTCCCGTTGCAGAGGGGAATCGTCCACTGCCGTGACCTGAATGGGGGGATTCACTGGAATGAGGGGAATACCCAACTCCTGAGCAAATTCAAGGTTCATAAAATTAGCCGCTGAGCCTGAATCGACAAACGCTTCAGTGGCTACTGATTTATTCTCCCATGTAATCGTACAGGGGAGAAGCAATTTTTTCTCTTTAAGGGGTGAAAATTGTGTGCCTAGGGTGTCACCCCCCACTACTCCTAGGCAAACTCGTTTCCCGACTTGTTAGGGCAATTTCGCACCCTATGTCCTGCCTCTGCGCAGTACAGGCACAGTCGTTCCGTCATTCTCCGCCTCCGCTCCACCTGGGTCAGTTTTGAACGACCAATTTGCATTGGCTCGGGTGGAGGCAAGGCCGGAGAGGGTGAGACAGGCGGAGATGCCGTAACTGAGGATGCAGCAGAAGGTGCCGCATACGAAGTCACTCTGACACGGTGACTGCCCCTAGTCTGCCTCTGATGGCGTAGTCGACGATCGACTCGGATGGCCGATGATATGGCCTCATCGACTGTCTTGGGCTCGGGTAAGGTTAACATCAAGTCGGAGACCTCCTCCGACAACCCAGACAGGAAATAATCCATCAGAGCAAAGTTGTCAAATCTGGCGGTAACAGACCACCTACGAAACTCTGCCGCGTAATCCTCGACCGACCCTCTGCCTTGCCGCAAAAGTTTGAGCTTCCGCTCAGAGGTTGCCGCAAGGTCAGGGTCATCGTATATCACGGCCATAGCCTTAAAAAATTCCTCAACCGAGGTCAGAGCTGTATCTGTGGGAGGCAGATTGTATGCCCAGGTCTGGGAGTCACCGGTTAACAATGTTTTAATAAAAATGACCCGTTGGGTCTCAGTCCCCGATAATCGGGGTCTCAGTTCGAAGTATGACAACACTCTACTCCTAAAATTCCGGAAGTCAGACTTGTGGCCGGAAAACTTATCAGGTACGGGCATACGTATGTCATCACTAGGAGGGGATCGCACCGAATCAACTGACGTCTGAAGGGTTTGCACAGAGCCTTTTAGGGCATCAATTAAGGCTTTGTGCTGGCCCAGTGCTTGATGGATATTATCCACCGAAGTGGCAAGCACAGTCAGAGGGTCAGCTCGGGCGTCCATCAGTTTATTGGTCTGGCGTTCTGTAACGATCGGTGAGCACAGAGAGCATCTGATTACCGGTGATCTGCAGTATCACGGGGAATACAGATGTATACCAGATTATATGTGATCTGCAGTATCACTGATAATCCGATATACTAGCTAACCTCTGTTCACCTGAGTAGAGTGTAGTGTTTGGTGTCACAGTAACACAGAGGACTAAGCCTCAGTGCAGCAAGGAGTACTGCACAGATTCCTTCCGCAGACCTGAGCTCTCCAAGACGGGAGGAGTCAGACTGACAGTAGGAAGGCAGTTCTGAAAGTGACACTCTGGAGGAGGTGTCACTGACAGGACGGGGAACCGCCTCCAACAGTGAGGTCGGTTCTCGAGGTTGGACAAGCCAGGTCGTACACACACGGACAGATAAGGTACAGTATCGTAAAGCAAAGGCGGAGTCAAGGTACAGGCAGGGTTCGGCAACAGGATATCAGAAATATCGAGGTACAAGATCAGGAGGCAGAAACAGAGTCTAAGGATGAGCCGGGGTTCGGCAACAGAGTATCAGAAATATCGAGGTACAGGATCAAAGTTTCAAGAGGATAGTCAGGCAGGCAAATAGGTCATAACAGATAATCACAATCAAACTAGTACTTTAGCTATCAAAAGAATCTAGCTAAGTGTAGGATTACAGCTCCAGCTGGTCCCGGCACACTTGCGGATCTGACTACGGATCTGGGTGCTTCCACGTATGTGATCGCAACGCCAGACAAAGAGCAAGTGAACAGCCCGCAGTATATATGCACAGAGGCCTCTCCAGCACCTCCCTAAGTGCTGGACCAATCAGGAGAGGAACCAGGGTCAGCTGACCAACCTGGTCAGCTGACTCCCTTCTGGCTGGCATATCTCCACTCCACTCCCTAGTGTAATCTACAGGATCATGTGCTCCTGTCCTATGACAGCCTGTACTTGTATTACTGGGCCTACCTAACCAGCCCATATTGCATGATCATGTATTTTGTACAATTTGTATGTATAACTTTGTTCTATGTGTATAACCCTATGTATGTCATCCTTGTATCATTGTATATATTTATTGTCCTGCGCTGCGTAATATGTTGGCGCTTTATAAATACAATAAATAATAATAATAATATCTGCTCTGCCTCAGTGCGCGCGCGCGCGTCACTCTTGAACCAAAGGGACTACGTGTCCCAGCCACACCAGCCCCGCTCTGCGGAACTTCCGCGGTGGGGCCATGCGCGCTAACCGCCGCGTCTGACGCGGCGGTTTCTCCGTGCTCCACAACGGGGACAGCCGCCTCATGCTGGGAGGAGGCGGCTGCCTCCCCGTCTGTGTGGCCGCTGAGCGCGGAAAGAACCGCCAGCCGCTGACTCATGGCGGCGGCTCTTTCACGTTTTCTTACACCTTTTTCATATGTTGTTCCCCATTTGCAGCCCTCTCTTTCATATGTAGCAACCCCTTTTTCACATCCCCCTTGGGCTGCAGCCACCCAAAGCCCGGGCCTTTGTGGCCTTTCCAGAAATCTGGTCAGTCAGACATGACCATGAAAGCCCAAAAGCAGAAAGAACAAAAAATTCCATACTACATTTTCCAGTATCTCTGCATTACAATAGAAGCCATGGATCATGTGCAGTATCTCACAAAAGTCAGTAAACCTCTCACATTATTGTATATATTGTATGATATTGTTTTATGGGACAATACTTAAGATGTGACACTTTGATACAATGTGAAGTAGACAGTGTACAGCTTGCATAACTGTGTAAATTTGCTATCCCATCAAAATAACTTAACACACAGCCATTGATGTCTAAACCGTTGGCAACAAAAGTGAGTACAACCCTAAGTGTCTACCACATTTTTTCCAGGACTGCTTTAACTCTCTTTGCCATGGAGTTCACTAAAGCTTCACAGGTTGCCACTGGAATCTTCTTAAACACCTCCATGATGAGGCAGGTGCATGTTAGAGATCTTGCAATCCTCCACCTTTCATTTGAGGATGCCCCACACATGCTCAATAGAGTTCATGGTATGAAGACAGGCTTGGCCAGTCCAGCAACCTTTTTAGCAAGGCAGTGGTCATCTTGGAGGTGTGTTTGAGGGTTGTTATCATGTTGGAATACTGCCTTGCGACCAAGTTACTGAAGGGAGAGGATCATGTTCTGCTTCAATACATGTTGACATCTATGGTTCCATCAATGAACTGTAGCTTCCCAGCGCTAGCAGGAGTCATGCAGCCCCAAACCATGACACTCCCACCATACATGCTTGACACCATCTGACCCAAATAAGTTTATCTTTGTCTCATCAGACCACATGGCATGGTTCCAGTAATGCATGTCCTTAGTCTGCTTGTCTTCAGCAAACAGTTTGCCGGCTTTCTTGTGCATCATGTTTGGAAGAGGCATCCTTCTGGGATGACAGCCATGCAAACCAATTTGATGCAGTGTGCAGTGTATGATCTTATCACTGACAGGGTGACCCCCACCCTTTCAACCTCTGCAGCAATGCTGCCAGCACTCATAAGTCTATTTACAAAAGACAACCTCTGGAGCACACTTTTTGGGTCGACCATGGAGATGCCTGTTCTGAGTGGAACCTGTCCTGTCCTGCTTAGCGCCACTGTCAATCATGGCCCTGTGGGCCGCGGCAAACTGCGCAGGAGCAGAACTACTGCACCTGCGCAGTTCGCCGCGACCCACATGCCCTGATTGACAGCAGCGCTTCACGCAGCCACAGTAAGGCCGACCCTGCTGTCTGCCTGAAGAACAAGCACAGAGACAAGGACAGCAGCGCGGAGCAGAGCGGTCGGCGTGGGACAGTCGGCTGCAAGGGGCTGGAGAGAGTCCCAAGTGAGTAAAACTCATTTTACCTAATTTGGCTGATAACTCCTTTAAGCGGCAGTATGGTCTTAGCCAGTTTCAGAATGTTGGCAATATTCGTATAACCCAGGGGAACAGTTCTGCACTATACTTGGATTGCAAAGTTAGCATATTCACCTTTTGCTTTATTTCAGAAATCTGACTGAGAGTAAGCGCTGCAACCATGGAAAACATTTGTTTGTAAGGTCAGGCCACTATCAACTCTTGTGTATCTTACTGAATCCAGTCCCTACATCACTATCCTCGGATTGATTATAAAACATTTTGTGCAAATAACAGATCAAAGATACAGTAATTCAGCCAGGCACAGACAGAAAAGGGTGGAGGTATTGCACAGACAAGAAGCAGTATCTTAAAGAGGAGCTGTTAGCCATACTATCTCAGAAAAAAACCAACACATATATTAGTAGATAAATACGTGCTCTACTTACATAACATATGTATAGCACTGTTCACATTTTGATTCCAGTGAGTTTCATATAGTAAATAAAGAGAATTCTGCTTCAGTCAATTTCCATTTTGGAATCCCTGTTTCTGAAGCCAATTCGGATGTAATTTCATCACTTGCTCTGTTTCCTCTCCTCTTCCTGATTTAGTATGCTTGCAGACCCTCCTCCCAGTATTCAGACACTCCCACACAGCTCTTCAGTAAGAAGTGCATTGTCACAAATCATTGTGTGACTTTGCAGACTTGGTTTATTTTTATGAATCAGATTTCAGCTGAGTCACTTTCTCAGCTTCTCAGCTCAAGAAATATTGGCCAGAGAGGAAAAGAGGTGTGGGAGGGGAAAACTGGAGTGAAAGAAACGTCAGCCAATCAGACTGCATGAGTTATGTCTAAGGGGAGGAAAGTAAAGAAGAAAAAAAAACAGCATGCACTGCAACTTCTCTTTTGCGGCAGATGTACCAAATAAGAGCCAGGCCAAATGAAATTCTATTGAGAAGAAAATTAAGAGTGATTTTTAACTTTTGGATTGCCTGGTTATCATCCTTATTATTTATTTACTATACTGTATAAAAATAGAGAATTGATTTTATGCCTAACAGTTACTCTTTGAAGTGAACCCGAGGTGAGAGTGATATGGATGCTGCCATATTTGTTTTACTTTTAAGCAATACCAGTTGCCTGGCAGCCCTGCTGGTCTATTTGGCTGCAGTTATGCCTGAATAACACTGATACTGGTCAGTTCTATCAATATTGTCAGAAACACCTGATCTGCTTCATGCTTGTTCAGGAACTATGGCTAAAAGTATTAGAGGCAGAATATCAACCAGACAGCCAGGGAACTGGTATTGCTTAAAAGGAAATAAATATGGCAGCCTCCATATACCATAACTCTCACCTCGGGTTCACTTTACTGTTTTCCAGCATGTTCTCAAAATCTTTTTCCATGTATCAAAGTGTAAAAGAAGACATGCAATGTGTGAAACGGTCATCATGCACACTGTTCTTCAGCCTCACTGCTGTCTGTGTATGTATGTTTGAAAGTGTATTTCATACATAGAACAAGATTTTGAGAACATGTTGGAATAAATAAATATACCGTTGCTTGTATAGTAGTGCTGTGAGCAGTGGGTGGTCTTTACAGAGGGACTTACAGTATATACACTGTTTTGTTGCCCAGAGCACATACCATACGTAGTCTTTGCTGATCTTCTGCACATCCAGATTGCTTGTTACCCAGCTGCATTTGGGACTGCTTGCTTAATGGCCCATACTCACGGGCAACCTTTTTGGCCTGTCGCCAGCACACGTGAGCGTGTGCGCGGCAGGCCGGCGACAGCTCGTCGCCAGGTCCCTCCGCATACACACAAGGGAGGAACCTGGCAACTGATGCGGCGGAAGCTGTCGCTGTTGCTCCTCCCCCCGCCAGAAGCCCAATGTATTCCTTTCTTGTTGCTGTCGCTAGTCCGCGTACTCACGCGGACTAGCGACAGTTGCGGCAGAGTTGCCGCGACAACTGTCGCCAGGCGATTGAGCGGTTCAATCGCCTGGCGACATCAGCAATGTGCGACAGTTCGGGGTGCGCGCCCGTGCAATGCCGCATACTCACGGGTGACCTGTCGTAGCAACACGCGCACGCCGCATGTTGCAGCGACAGTTGTAGCCCGTGGGTATGGGCCATAATGTTCGGAGTGCCTGCATCTATATTTATTTAGGAAGGGGAAGCCCTTCAGGTAGGAAGGCAGTTCAACGCGATAATAATTATTATAGATACCACTAAAAGTGCAATAATTTTGCAAGTAACTATTCATCCCATTATCCCTCTATTAGGCTTCTTGCACACCAAGATGTTGCATTAGGTGCCACGTTAAGGTCGCATAACGTGCACCTAACACAACGTATGGTGCTGCAAGAGCCGACGGTAGAGTGAGCCGCGTTAGGCGGCTCGAGTCCTATAATGTCTCCCAGAGTGGCGCTGATTGGCCAGCGGGACCACGTGATGCGGAGCGAGACACTCTGCATCACGTGGTCCCGCCGGCCAATCAGCGCCCGCCAGTGCAGTGAATATTAAGTAGCCATGTGCGCGGCTACTGTAGCTGGCTCTCCCCGCCTCCTCTCCGCCCCCCACTGCGCATGTGCAAACAGTCTAACGCGGCTATAGCCGCTCCAACGCCGTAGCATGCTGCACTTTGCACAGAACATGCAGCGTTACATGTAACGCAACGTGGGCTGTGTGAACAGCGCACTTGTGTTACATTGCTGTGCGTTGGGGGAGCGTTACAGGCGCACTAACGTGCGCCTGTAACGTCTTGGTGTGTAAGCAGCCTTAGGGAATCAAGGAACCTGAGGAAGGCAGTTCAACAGCAGTGCTGGTGTACAGTGTGCACAGTGTTCCGCCTGTTGTTAATTGAGCAGAACTTTTAAGTCTCATATGAGGTTTTCTCAGATATCTTAAAGGGAATCTTAATCGAGAGAGAGATGGATGTTTCCTTTTAAACAATACCAGTTGCTAGGCAGCCCAGCTTGTCTATTAGCTGCAGTAGTGGCTGAAGCACACACCTGAAACAAGCATGCAGCTAATCCAGTATGACTTCAGTCAGAGCTCCTGATCTGCATGCTTGTTGAGGGGCTGTGGCTAAAAGTATTAGAGACACAGGATCAGCAGGAGAGCCGGGCAACTGGTATTATTTTAAAAGCAAAAAATCCATATCCTTCTCAGTTTAGGTGTTCCCTTTAAGATAGATGCATTATTTACAGTGCATGTCCAGTTCTAGAATTAGGCACTGGTACTGTCCAATTGGTGGCGGTGGGGAAAGAAAGGTAAGGGGGGGATGTTTGCATTATGAAGAGCATGAAAGCATGTTTTCCAGTGAAAATCCTTATTTCTTCTATGCTCTGCCCCTTTTCTTTATTTGTTGCTGATGCAGGCACGGCTGCCTAGCCGTCACTGAGGAACTGCCCCTCATCGAAGTGTCAGGTGCTGTGACTCCCTTGCCGTATCTGCAAAAAATGATCAGTTAAATTCATAGATGGATACAGGTATATACTGTATATAATTAGTGATGGCCTTGTCTAGGAGAGATCATGGTGGAACATCATGTGATCAGTTTGGTCAGGTGACAGATATAAAAGTCTCTGATTTGCTAGTCACAATGTGATCACAGCAAATCAGAGCTTTGCAAATCTATCAGCTGATCAAACTGATCACATGCTTCTCCATGAGTTCTCCTAGACATGACCATCACTATATGTTATTAGTCCCTATTTATGAGTTATTAGGAAACTTGTCCTTTAATTCATCATCGCACTGAAAATGCTAAGTACAATTTTTGCATAGCAGATAGGAAAACATAGTAACAACCTGGCATACTACATCCTACCAGGAACTATTTGTAATCTTTATTCTGATACATACGCCTTATAGTGAGGGATTCCGATTTATTTCTTGATTGTGATAGAAGATTTGCATTCTGTCATTTTAACACAATTTCTAGTACCAATCAATCTCCCCTCGGGACGTTTTTCCATCTCATTTGATCTCATAAATCACATAAAGTTGCTCCAAAAAGCTTGCAAACCGCACATTAAAAAATATTTCTCTTTTTGTTATATTTCAAGCACGTCTGTTGTGAGCTGCTTAGCTTCATTATTTATCATAGGCTGAATCTACAAATCAAGTATAATTAGACTCAAAGAACTGATTGGATTCCTAATTAAGCCACATCGGAAACAATACACAATCAGTAAATATTCTGACTAGGTACATTTTAAAGAGCAACTCTTGGGCTTTTTGCTGATGACTAGACACCAGTGTCATTAAATTTGTTGGTGGCAAGCAAATTTTAAAGTTAACAGCTTCTTTAAATAGAGGCAATTAGTAAGGATCTTGAAATATTTAATCACGTTTGTCCAATTAGTGCGCAATTAAGCAATGGTGTGGCATGGGACAAGCAGTCTGTTATTGAGCCCGCCGAAGAACGCTGGCTTTGAATTCGTCTTGTTTTCATTTATTGATATGTAAAAAACAGGCTATGGCTGTAATTTCCAATTTGCCTAAAACACCATGCAGATGGTCTGACTGTGTTCTTAATAGTGTGCAAAAATGAAATTAAAAGAAGCCACTTACCTGAGTGTGATTCATCTGTAATCTGGGAATATGTTTCACTTAGCATTTAATTACAAGGGTAATTCATATGAATTAATTGTTGGAGGATTTATTCTGTGTTCAGGAAAATGGAGTAAAAATAGCATGCGAGACACGAGAAGCTGGTCTGCAAGGGAACCTGCTTTGCTTCAGATCTGCACTGGATATGCAGGAGTTAGAATCTTTAGTCTTGATGGCTGCCGTGGATCAACCCCACCTTTGTTTTCCTTGGCATTTTTTTTAATTAACACTAGTTGAAATAAATAGAGCATCGCCGAGGCTCTGCTGCTCCATCTGCTTCCTGTAGAGAAGTACAACGTAACTATATATTGTTTAATTTATAATCAAAAGAATTTAATGCATCTTTAATTTGATGAGAACCGCAGCATTTTTCCCCATCATAACTAGACCATTTTTTTATGATCATCTTAGACCTAATTGGCTATCGATCTCAAATGTTAATGAGGAAATTGACGTTTGCTGCTGATCTGTGCCTATTCTTTAGTGCATGGCATAAAAGTACAGGTGTAGTGATTCACTGTTCCAAATATCACAGTTGGTTCACAAAACTTATCTCATGAATCATCTCACTTTATTTATTTTTAACCTCTACTTTATAAGAATTATAATTCATGAGATAAAAAGATGAGGAGCGCTTATTGAGGTAAAACAGGTGAAAGAGAATTTTTAAGTTAACATGGATAAGTAGAGCTAATTCATGAAATCAAACAGATGAAGGGAAATCATAAGTTAAAGAGGAACTGTAACCAAGGATTGAACTTTATCCTGATCAGTAGCCGATACCCCTTTTACCATGAGAAATCTATTCCTTTTCTCATATAGATCCTCAGGGGGTCTGTATGGCTGATATTGTGCTAAAACCCCTCCCACAGTGTGATATCAGCACTTACGTCCTGGCAGTTTCCTGTCTGTGAGCCTTGTTGCATTGTGGGAAATAACAGCTTTTTCCAACTGCCAAGCAACCAGTATCTCCCTGTGTGCATGTGTAAATCTATAAAAATACCCCACCCTTTTAGCCTATCACATTATTAGGGGGTGTGGTTATAGATAATGGCAGTTGGTGCTGTTTTTTTTTCATGTCTGCCAGCAGTAAAGATGATTACATGCAGGCTGATTGTGAATCAAGCGATATGAACAAATTACATGGTGAATATCAATCATTTCTTGATCTCTATTATTTTTTAACATCTCACTTTGCAATATCTTGATTTCTTTTTTCCACTTTTCCCCCTTTTTTCCTCTTCAAAACAGATAAAGAGAGCTTATTCATGAGATAAAACAAAAGAGAGAGAAATCATGAGTTAACACAGATAAGTATAGATTATTGAAGAGATAAAACTGACAGGCATACATAATTCATGAGGTGAGTTTTGCGAATGAACCCCATTGGCCAGATGTATTTAAACTAAGCAGGACTACATTTTCCCCACTTGAACCCTTTTCTTTCATGGTTTGCATAGCTTAATTGGATCGTTAATGGACACCTTTAGCTTCATGGACTCATCTACTCACTATATATATATATATATATATATATATATATATATATATATATATATATATATATATATATATATATATATATATATATACAGTGACTTGCAAAAGTATTCGGCCCCCTTGAAGTTTTCCACATTTTGTCACATTATTGCCACAAACATGAATCAATTTTATTGGAATTCCACGTGAAAGACCAATACAAAGTGGTGTACACGTGAGCAGTGGAACTACAATCATACATCGTTCCAAACATTTTTTACAAATAAATAACTGCAAAGTGGGGTGTGCATAATTATTCAGCCCCCTGAGTCAATACTTTGTAAAACCACCTTTTGCTGCAATTACAGCTGCCAGTCTTTTAGGGTATGTCTCGACCAGCTTTGCACATCTAGAGACTGAAATCCTCGCCCATTCTTCTTTACAAAACAGCTCTAGCTCAGTCAGATTAGATGGACAGCGTTTGTGAACAGCAGTTTTCAGATCTTGCCACAGATTCTCGATTGGATTTAGATCTGGACTTTGACTGGGCCATTCTAACACATGGATATGTTTTGTTTTAAACCATTCCATTGTTGCCCTGGATTTATGTTTAGGGTCGTTGTCCTCCTGGAAGGTGAACCTCCACCCCAGCCTCAAGTCTTTTGCAGACTCCAAGAGGTTTTCTTCCAAGATTGCCCTGTATTTGGCTCCATCCATCTTCCCATCAACTCTGACCAGCTTCCCTGTCCTTGCTGAAGAGAAGCACCCCCAGATCATGATGCTGCCACCACCATATTTGACAGTGGGGATGGTGTGTTCAGAGTGATGTGCAGTGTTAGTTTTCTGCCACACATAGCGTTTTGCATTTTGGCCAAAAAGTTCCATTTTGGTCTCATCCGACCAGAGCACCTTCTTCCACATGTTTGCTGTGTCCCCCACATGGCATGTAGAAAACTGCAAACGGGACTTCTTATGCTTTTCTGTTAGCAATGGCTTTCTTCTTGTCACTCTTCCATAAGAGCCAACTTTGTGCAGTGCACGACTAATAGTTGTCCTATGGACAGATTCCCCCACCTGAGCTGTAGATCTCTGCAGCTCGTCCAGAGTCACCATGGGCCTCTTGACTGCATTTCTGATCAGCGCTCTCCTTGTTCAGCCAGTGAGTTTAGGTGGACGGCCTTGTCTTGGTAGGTTTACAGTTGTGCCATACTCCTTCCATTTCTGAATGCTCGCTTGAACAGTGCTCCGTGGGATGTTCAAGGCTTTGTAGCTTAAACCTGCTTTAAATTTCTCAATATTCCTGACCTGTGTGGTGTGTTCTTTGGACTTAATGGTGTTGTTTCTCCCAATATTCTCTTAGACAACCTCTGAGGCCATCACAGAGCAGCTGTATTTGTACTGACATTAGAATACACACAGGTGCACTCTATTTAGCCATTAGCACTCATCAGGCAATGTCTATGGGCAACTGACTGCACTTAGACCAAAAGGGGCTGAATAATTACGCACACCCCACTTTGCAGTTATTTATTTGTAAAAAATGTTTGGAATCATGTATGATTTTCATTTAACTTCTCACATGTACAGCACTTTGTATTGGTCTTTCATGTGAAATTCCAATAAAATTGATTCATATTTGTGGCAGTAATGTGACAAAATGTGGAAACCGTCAAGGGGGCCGAATACTTTTGCAAGCCACTGTATATATATATATATATATATATATATATATATATATATATATATATATATATATATATATATATATACCGTACAATTATTCGTACCCCTGACAAATTTTGACTTAAAGTTACTTTTATTCAACCAGTTAGTAATTTTTTGATGGGAAATGACATAGGTGAAATTATTCATACCCTTCACAAACTGTCACAGTCTGTGGCAAAATGCAAAGTTCTATAGCATTCCGAACAGTCCAAGCTGTTCTAAAGCATCCTAATTGCCATAATCAATTGGGAATAACAGGTGAAAAACAGCAGATCTCGGCAGTTGGTTTGTGGACAGTCATGGCTAAGACAATGGATCTCAGTGAGGACCTGTGGCTGTGCATTGTGGTTGCTCACAAGTCAGGAAAGGGCTACAAGGCCATTTCTAAATGTTTTCAAGTTCCAGTGACTACAGTGCAAAGTATTACTAAAAAATACAAGATGTTCTGTACGGTGGAAAATCTCACAGGATGTGGTCGGGACCTAAAAGTGACACCTGTGCTGGCCAGGACGATAGTGAGAGAGGTGAAAAAGAATTCAACGATCATCACCGAAGCCATCCTGGTGAATTTGGGCTCTGCTGGTGGAAATGCCTCAAGGCAGACAATCCAATGGACACTGCGCACTGCTGGGTTCCATGGATGCAGACCGAGGAGGACGCCACTTCTCCAGACAAGGCACACAAAAGCTCACTTGGCCTTTGCAAATGCTCATTTGGACAAATAAGAAGACTTCTGGTCTTCTGTGTTATGGTCAGATGAAGCAAATATTAAATTGTTTGGTCACAATGACATTTCCTTCATTTGGATAAAAAAGGAGAAGCCTTCAACCCAAAGAACACCATCCCCACTGTCAAACATGGTGGTGGGAACCTAATGCTTTGGGGGTGTTTTTCAGCCAATGGACCAAGGAACCTAATCACAGTAAACGGCACCATGAAAAAATAGCAATACATGAGGATTCTCAATCACAACATCAGGCAGTCTGCTCCTCCGGCCCCCGTTACCGGCGACACCAGGGCCGGCTCTTCCTGGGTCCTTACGCTGCATGTCATCATGGCAGCCGGCGTGACAGGTCTGCGCATGCACGGTTTTCCGCACATGCACAGACCTGTCACGCCGGCCTCCGTGATGCCGCGTAGCTGCCAGCGCGATGATGAGCAGCTGAAGGATCCAGGAAGAGTTGGCCCGGGTGTCGCCAGTAACGGGGGCCTGCGGAGCTGCACGGAGAATAGCCAGGAGGATGCCGGGGGACCTCGCGGCCTGCGGTGGGCTGGAGGAAGTTTCAGGTAAATGCAATATTTCAAATTCAGGCACTGCTCAGAGTCCCTTTAAAAGCAAACCGAAACTGAAAATACATTTGTGAGATTATTAGTTGTATGTGTAGTATGCTAAATAGAACATTAGTAGCATAGAACAGAGACTCTTTTTTTATTTTTAATTTCAGATCTTCATACTGCTGCAACACAAAGAGAAGTAATCACCCTTTGAACTAAAACATCATCAGGATTGTTTCATGTGCCATATAACAATTTCAGTACAGGAAAACAGCAAGAAACTTCGGATAATTTCTTAGCAGAATTAGTTCTGTATGTACCTATGTTTATTTCATCCTGTCAATTCAGGTACCCTTTAATTTGGATTATTATCTAATGGCACGGATATGTATCCTAGTGACACACCTAAGCTATTTCTATGATATAAATCTTTCCTCAATTTTGTGATGTCTGCCCAGAAACAATTATTTTAGTGTTACTGTTCACACACATAGGAATTTTTTTCATTAATGTGTTGAAGGAAGTTTAACTTACCTGGCAGCCCCCTGCAGTCATCCTGTGCCCACACCATCTTTCCGCAACCCTCCAGTCAGCAGCAGTGACTTCCTCAAAGCTGGCGGGGCTGGTTGAAGGCTTCTGCGCATGCATGGCCCCAGGCTGTGCTTATCCTGATCGCGCTACCATGGCCGGAATTTTGCCATACTGCACATGCACATAATTCTGCTGTGAACAGAAACACTATGAGGAGGCGTGCAACCCAGGGCCACGCATACAGCTTATCGAAGGCCAAAACAGCTGACCAGAGGATCGGCTTAACCACTTCCCGACTGCCTAACGCACAGAGGCGGCCGGAAGGTGGAGCCCGCAAGGACCAGCTCATGCCCAAAGGCGGCGGTCCTTGTAGGGGCATGGGCGGCGCGATCGCGTCATTCGTGACGCGATCAGCCGCCGGGGACTGCCTCCGCCCACCTCGCGCTGTAACCCACCGGCCGTTCGGAAGCGCCGGCGGGTTACTAGCACCCGGATCGCCGCATACAAAGTGTATAATACACTTTGTAATGTATACAAAGTGTATTATACAGGCTGCCTCCTGCCCTGGTGGTCCCAGTGTCCGAGGGACCACCAGGGCAGGCTGCAGCCACCCTAGTCTGCACCCAAGCACACTGATTTCCCCCCCGCCCCCTGATCGCCCACAGCACCCCTCAGACCCCCCCCTGCCCACCCCCCAGACCACTGTTTGCACCCAATCACCCCCCTAATCACCCATCAATCACTCCCTGTCACTATTTGTCAACACTATTTTTTTTTATTCCCTAAACTGCCCTCTGCTCCCTCCTGATCACCCCCACCCCTCAGATTCTCCCCAGACCCCCCCCCAGGTCCCCCCCATGTACTGTATGCATCTATCCCCCTAATCACCTGCCAATCACCTATCAATCACCTGTCAATCACCCATCAATCACCGCCTGTCACTGCCACCCATCAATCAGCCCCTAACCTGCCCCTTGCGGGCAATCTGATCACCCACCCACACCAATAGATCGCCCACACCAATAGATCACCCGCTTACACGCTTGCGACAAAAAATAAAATCTTCTATGAACTCGCCATACTCCTAACGGAATACCTTGGGGTGTCTTCTTTCTAAAATGGGGTCATTAGTGGGGTTCCTATACTGCCCTTGCATTTTAGGGGCCCTAAACTGTGAGGAGTAGTCTTGAAACAAAAATGACCTGTGAAATCCTAAAGGTACTCATTGGACTTTGGGCCCCTTAGCGCAGTTAGGGTGCAAAAAAGTGCCACACATGTGGTATCGCCGTACTCAGGAGAAGTAGTATAATGTGTTTTGGGGTGTATTTTTACACATACCCATGCTGAGTGGGAGAAATATCTCTGTAAATGGACAATTGTGTGTAAAAAAATCAAACAATTGTCATTTACAGAGATATTTATCCCACCCAGCATGGGTATGTGTAAAAATACACCCCTATACACATTATGCTACTTCTCCTGAGTACGGCAATACCACATGTGTGGCACTTTTTTGCAGCCTAACTGCGCTAAGGGGCCCAAAGTCCAATGAGCACCTTTTGGCTGTACAGGGGTGCTTACAATTTAGCACCCCTCAAAATGTCAGGACAGTAAACACACCCCACAAATGACCCCATTTTGGAAAGTAGACACTTCAAGGTATTCAGAGAGGAGCATAGTGAGTCCGTGGCAGATTTCATTTTTTTTTTACGCAAGTTAGAAGAAATGGAAACTTCTTTTTTTGTCACAAAGTGTCATTTTTCGCTTACTTGTGACAAAAAATAATATCTTCTATGAACTCACTATGCCTCTCAGTGAATACTTTGGGATGTCTTCTTTCCAAAATGGGGTCATTTGGGGGGTATTTATACTATCATGGAATTCTAGCCCCTCATGAAACATGACAGGGGGTCAGAAAAGGCAGAGATGCTGGAAAATGGGAAAATTTTATTTTTTTCACTTTTTCACTTTTTGCACCATAGTTTGTAAACGCTACAACTTTTACCCATACCAATAAATATAGGCTGAATGGGTTTTTTTTCAATCAAAAACATGTTTGTCCACATTTTTCGTGCTGCATGTATACAGAAAGTTTACTTTATTTGAAAAATGTCAGCACAGAAAGTTAAAAAAATAATTTTTTTGCCAAAATTCATGTCTTTTTTGATGAATATAATAAAAAGTAAAAACAGCAGCAGCAATCAAATAGCACCAAAAGAAAGCTTTATTAGTGACAAGAAAAGGAGCCAAAATTCATTTAGGTGGTAGGTTGTATGAGCGAGCAATAAACCGTGAAAGCTGCAGTGGTCTGAATGGAAAAAAAGTGCCTGGTCCTTAAGGGGGGTAAAGCCCACGGTCCTCAAGTGGTTAAAGGATACCCAAGGTGACATATGACATGATGAAATAGACTTAGGTATGTACAGTGCCTAGCACACAAATTACTATGCTGTGTTCCTTTTTTTCTTTCTCTGTCTGAAAGAGTTAAATATCAGATATATAAGTGGCTGACTCAGTCCTGACTCAGACAGGAAGTAACTACAGTGTGACCCTCACTAATAAGAATTTCCAACCATTAAACGCTTTCCTCGCAAAAAATGGCTTCTGAGAGCAGGAAAGAGATAAAAAGGATCAATAGTTCATAGATTTTAGCTCTGGAATACATCAATGAAAGTGTCATTGAGCAAAAACAATAAAACAGTTAAAACTTAAAAAGTAGATTTAAACATAAAATAAAGCTGTGGAATATCTTAAAAAGTCATTTTTAGGAGAAGAAAGATAGATACAATCTTTTATTTCATTAGTTTATTTTTGCCTCGGGTGTCCTTAAAGATTCCTTTTAAGGGCTCATTTACATGGGCAGATAAAAGGGGCACACAGCGAGGCCTCCTTCCACTCACCAAATTCACCCACTCATGCCCTCTACCTTTTACCCTCTTCTGCTGGGATGCCTGTCAGATGCAGAGGGAATGCCACAGGCAGTGATGGCATGGTGCTGCATCCAGCGCCTGTGTGATTGGTCCTAAAGCTGGCACTATACAAAAGCACCAACTGTAAAGTAAAATCCATAACGAGAATATGGTTTTATTCCATAAACTTTAGGTTACAAACATAAAGGTAACATTAGTATAGACCCTGTTTCAATGTGCTTTTTATGGCTATTAGCATACATGTATATATGCAATGCATATAAAACAATAAGCTATCTTCACTTCTTTAGGCACCAGGAGTAACACTTCATAATGCTGTGTAAATTGGCAGTAAATTAAAATGCAGTGTAAAAATGCTTCTATGTTTGTAATCAAACTACCAAGTGTCATCTGACAATTAGCGAGTTACTATTTTTGCCTCTAACATAGTTAGAGGTGGAGAAACGACTGTAATAAAAAATATATAGGGAAAAAATGTTATGCAGTGCCTGCTGCAGCAAATACATAGCATATAGTAAATCTTAGATGTTACTCTTTGATTAGAATACGTTAGGCAAAGCTGATCTGTGTCTTTCACACTGTGAAATCACCACAACTGCTTGTCATCCCTCTCCATTAAATGTGTTATTTCTGGAAAAATATTTATTTTACAGTAAAGTTTCATATATTTCTCACAAATAGGCACTTATTCAATTAACTACTCCTGAGTTTTCTCCCAGAAGATAATTTTTCTTCTTATCTACAACATAACTTTTCAGCACTAAACAACTGAAAAAATATGGGGGCTAGTTCATAGGCATACATTAGAAAACGTGGCATGCTAATTTAGCCAATGCACTAAACGAAACCCCCTGGTAAATAAGCATTTTTTGCGGTAGTACAATATTGGTTAATTTACCGATATTCTACAACCTAACTGATATAGTTATCTACAATATTATTCGATATTTCACTATGACCTATCCACTCCCAACTCTCGCTCAGAAGACTAACCCCTTGACAACTAATAACCCTCCATCCAGGGCAGCTAATAACCCCCCTGACAACTAATATCCTTCCCCCTGGGTAACTAATAACCCTCCCCGGACAAATAATAACCCCACCTTAAGGCAACTAATAACCCTCCCCCTGGCAACTAATAGCCTTCCCCATGTGCAACTGATAACCTCCCCTGGACAACTTATAACCCCCCCCCTTAGGGCAGCTAATAACCCCCCTGACAACTAATATCCCTCCCCCTGGCAACTAATAGCCTTCCCCATGTGCAACTGATAACCTCCCCTGGACAACTTATAACCCCCCCCCTTAGGGCAACTAATAACCCTCCCCCAGGTAACTAATAACCCTCCCCTGGGCAACTAATAACCCTCCCCCAGGCAACTAATAACCCTCCCCAGTGTTTTGCCTCACAGGAAGGGTTTTTAAACCCTCTAACTTCGCTCACCACCATAGTGGCTAAAAGGATTTGCAGCAAAACATGGGGAAAGGTTCAATAATAATATTTATTAGGGATGGGACGAATCCACAATTTCTTCGAATCCGAATTTAAATCTAAAAAGGTTCTTGAATATCTTGAACTTTTCGAATCACGTATCTAACGAATCCTGCACATAAGAATTGTGCGATCTGTGGTATAATTGCTCGCAGTATAGGTACCCAGGCATACTTACACACAGTAAAGGTAGCGAGGCAAAGGTGCCTTCAGTATAGCTAGCTAGGTATGGGTGCCTTCAATATTGGTAGCTTTCAGTATAGGTAGCAAGGTATATGGGCCTTCAGTATAGGTAGCAGGGTATATGTCCCTTCAGTATAGGTAGCAGGGTATATGTCCCTTCAGTATAGGTAGCAAGGTATATGTGCCTTCAGTATAGGTAGCAGGGTATATGGGCCTTCAGTATAGGTAGCAAGGTATATGGGCCTTCAGTATTGGTAGCAAGGTATGTTTGTCTTCAGTATAGGTAGCAGGGTATATGTGCTTTCAAAATAGGTAGCAAGGTATATGTGCCTTCAATATAAGTAGCAGGGTACATGTGCCTTCAGTATAGGTAGGTAGCTAGGTATAGGGGCCTTCAGTATAGGTAGCAAAGTATATGTGCCTTCAGTAAAGGTAGGTAGGTATAGGGGCCTTCAGTATAGGTAGCATGGTACATGTGCCTTAAGTATAGGTAGGTAGGTAAAGGAGCCTTCAGTATAGGTAGCAGAGTATAGGGCCTTCAGTATAGGTAGGTACGTAGGTAGGTATAGGTGCCTTCACGTACGTAGGTATATAGGGCCTTCACATAGGTAGGTAGGTATATGGGCCTTCACGTAGGTAGGTAGGTAGGTATAGGGGCCTTCACATAAGTAGGGAGGTATAGGGGCCTTTAGGTAGGTAGGTATAGGTGCCTTCAGGTAGGTAGCCCTGTAGCCCAGAGCTGCTCCATGTGAAAATAAGGTACTTGCACAAGGCTTTTGTTGTTGCAGTGGTGCCTGACAGCTTTCACCTGCTGCTCTCTCGTGACATAAGTCCAATACAGTGGCACCCACTTATGTGTATAGATGTTTTGTAATCTGTCTTAGTGAGGGAATTGTTTGCCTTTGGATAAAAGTGAGAATACAGATGCAGGCTTTATTTACAGTAAATTGATGACTTAAAGAGAAACTCCAACCTAGAATTGAACTTTATCCCAATCAGTAGCTGATACCCCCTTTTACATGAGAAATATAATGCTTTTCACAAATAGACCATCAGGGGGCGCTGTATGACTGATTTTGTGCTGAAACCCCTCCCACAAGAAGCTCTGGGACCGCGGTACTCTGGGCAAACTGCCACAATGTAACAAGGTTCACAGACAGGAAATAGCTGGTTACAGCTGTCTCTAACAGCCAAAACAGCTAGCAGCAGCTACATCACCTGCCCACAGTAAAAATGTCACCATGTAATAAATGTCAGTATGTAAATCGGGGAGAGGAAAGATTTTACAATGAGCAAACACTGACTAAATCATTTATACATAATTATGGTAAAAATGAAGCACTTTTTATTTACTACATTATTTTCACTGGAGTTCCTCTTTAAGGTGGCCATACATCAGGTGACTTGGCAGCTGATTGAACATCCGATTCGACTATTACAATCGGATAAAAATCAGGGCCACCAAGTGCATTATCCGACTGACATATATCGGTCGGACATGCTGCAAGATGTCGGGTTGTCGTGGTCAGTAGGGTGCGCAGCGGTAATGGCAAGTGATATCAGGATGAGCAATGAATGCGATGAAACGTGCGGCGCCATTCCCACAATATATAAATGTATGTAAAGTGTGCATTTATACATTACCTGATTCGATTAGAGAGAGATTTGTCTCTTGGTTGAATCTGCCCATCACCGCTAGATGTATGGTTACCTTTAGATGGTTGCTGATTGGATTTTGTGAAAATGTATAAAAAAACGTTTCTTTGGTCGATCAAAACAGGGAAAATTATCGATCAAGATCAAAGAGTTGGATTTTATGATCGAATCGGAATGTAAAATCTTCTTAAATTGTTCTGTTAATTGGAAACAATCCATAATTGTCTTCCGATTAGTTACGATCGTTCAAATCGTGTCAAAAGATCGCATCTGATGAAAAACGTGTACCGTTAATGGGCACCTTTTGCTTTACAGATTTGAGACAACAGATTCAAATAATCACACAAATGAAAATGCCATGGAAACAAATAGGGGAACATTTCGTGCTTTTTCCCACCAGGGCTGAACTTTGCCCAAATCTGCAGCGTTTCCCCGCAGGCGACACCACCTCAATGAAAACTGGCACTTAACCTACCATTTTGTTGCACAACCTTTAGATACAATCACCGATTTTTGTGACTTTCAATGAAACTTCTGTAATTGTTGGCAGGTATTTTGACATACGTTCCCTAAGCAAACTGTTCTATTAATGTCAGATTTAAGGGTTGTCATTTCCAGGCTGTATGTTTTAATCATTCATTTAGATTTTCAATAGGCTCTAAATCAGGATTCATAGAACACCATTTCATAATAGGCCATTTTTCAACCATTATTAAATGCTTTTAGTTTTATGCTTTGGGTCACTATCAAATAGAAGGACTCATGACCTGCAATGGAGAGATCCTCCACTGGTCAATATGTTTTGTTTCAGAATGTCTTGATAGCCTTAAGATTTCATTGTTTCTTTCAGGGATTCAGATTTAGGGATTCTGTGCCAGACAAGACAACCGAACCTCCTCCATGTGTCACAGTAGGTCAAGCAGTATTTTCTTTAAAAACTTCATTTTTTATCTCTGGAAATTAAGCTGCTGTCTTGCCAGAAAGTTCCAGTTAAGTCTCATTTGTCCAAAGGACATCTTCCCAAAAGCATTGTGATTTGTTAATGTGCATTTAAGCACACTTCAATAGTCAATAGTTGACTACCCCAAATCCTCCTCTATTGAGTCCACTCTCACTTAGAAAGTGACAGATGATACAGATGATGTGATCGGACACTGATAGTCCTTGACATTGGTTTCAATTTGTATCTCTTTGGGAGCTGTCTTGGAATTTTTGTCTACCATTCTCACTGTCTTGCCCATTCTGAAATCAGTTTTCCACTTGTGGCCATGTGTAGAGAGTTTGAACATTAAACCTCTTAATATTTGCAACAGGAGTATCAGGCTACTTAGAGATGGGTTCATAGCTTTAATCTTTAACATGCTTATCTATAATATTATTGATCCCCTAAGATAATTCTCTCCATTGGTTTCTCTGATCCATGTTTAGTGTGAGACACAATGATACCAAAGAGGAGAGTGACCACTTTCTCCAACAGCTAGTCTGAATAATCATTATAATCTAATTATTAGTGTTATGAATGACATGCAAGTATGTGGGACAGTTTATTTCGTTTTAATCACTTTTCAGGATATGAAAACACCAATTTGAATGACCTGCATGGATACCAACACCATGTCCGCACTGAGGTCAATAGGTGGTTTAAAACCAAGCAGGATTTTAAAGCTCATCTTCAGGCTCACGTCTAAAGATACTATTTAATAGCTTAAAGAGAGACTTTGTAATAAAAAAATGTCCCCTGGGGGGTACTTACCTCAGGAGGGGAAAGCCTCAGGGTCCCAATGAGGCTTCCCCATCCCTGGAGCTGCTGGCAATCCAGCACTGGCTCCCCCGAAGCATCCCACAATCCTGGCTCGACAAGCCTGACAAGGCTCGATATATTTACCTTCCCTGGCTCTGTTGTGGCTGAGATAGGCAGATCTTTGTCGGGTTCGCTCTACTACGCAGGCGCAGGAGACTTGCGCCTGCGCAGTAGAACGGACCGACAGCGATCGGCTATTTCCGCCTATCTCCGAGCAGAGAGCTGACACTGCGCCTGCGCTGGAGCCGAGAAGGTAAATATTTACAATCCCGCTGTTCGGAGGGGCACAGCAAGACCGCCGTGGGACACAGGAGGACAGGAAAAGCCTCGTTAGGATCCGGAGGCTTCCCCCAACCGAGGTGAGTACCCCCCAGGGAACTTTTTTTAGTTACAGGTTTTCTTTAATAATCAGAAGGCTTAAATACTACATTTCAGTGTGAACTAAGGCTTCTGTAGCTGAAAATTCTGTTTTGGAATTTTGAACATATTACCAAAAGCAGTGGAATTGCTATTCAGGCTCTGTGTGTGTGCCTACTATGGATGTCTGGATTTTAACCATTCATGTTGCAAAGAGGAAGGCAGAGCCTAAATCTGTCTCAGAAGATTGCAGCCTATAGAACAGTCAGTCATTGCTGTTGTGTCAAGCTTCTGATTCACTAAACAACAAAAGCAGCAAATGGGGCCCCAAAAGAGAAATGTATGTAATAATTCATATTTTTCCTTTTATGAATTTGAAAAAAGAAAAACATTCTTAGTATTAAACTAAAATGTCAAATAAAAAAAGAAATAAAAAAGTAAATGACTGAACATTGCTTTATATGCTATATGAAGTAACATTATTATATCATATATTATATTGGATGTCAGTATGCTGTATGTATGTACAGTATATACACGCACGCACGCGCACGCACACACACACACACACACACACACACACACACACACACACACACACACACACACACACACACACACACACACACACACACACACACACACACACACACACACACACACACACACACACACACACACACACACACACACACACACACACACACACACACACACACACAGTAGAGCATGAAGCATAGCTGATTATGAATTATGTCTATCAAAATAGTACATTTCCTGTAGAACAAATCTGTTTTTTTTTTAATTTTATTTATATGTTCCATTTTTTACAGTAGTTACGATTGGGATTAAAATTTTCAGATATCTTTACTTTGGTTTAGTTAATTTAAATAAGGTGGCTTTCACCAATTCAGCCTATTAGTTGAAATCTCAATGAGAGATTATCGTCAGAGCTAAATGAGCCAGCATTCAGTGTTTTCTTATGCAGTACTGCACTGCAGCAAAGGAGGGCACTGTGCTACTTAAAGAAAACTTTCTTACAGCGTGATGGAATAAGACCTTGACAAGGAGGATTCTCTCCTGGAGAAAGTGCTCTCACACTATTGTTCTTTGTGACTGAAATGGATGCTTCATTCACGTCAAACCCTCCGTTATCACGCTCTTGGTACAAAACATATTATTCCAAGAAAAACAATTACTAAGAAGTAACTTTACATGGAATCCTATAGGAGACTGCTATCCTGATTGTAATGTTAATAAAACATAAATAAATAAAATCGATGTTCAACAGTATTTTTGCATGATTTTTTGTCTATATATTTTTAATTATGTTTGTTCTTCTAGGAACAAAAATAAAAAAAAGATCTTGTTCAATTATTCTGCATAATTGTACCTCAGAATTTATAGTGATTCATTTATAAGATTTAGTAAGACAGAATGTAAATAGTACAGCACACATTGCTTGTTCTAATTTCCTCTGCATAGACAACACTGGGAGGAGCCCAGCAAGGTATGCCTCGTGCATGTTCTTATGAGATGCTTCAGATTTTCCTCCGTTCCCTTGATTTATGTCACCTGTGTAATGAGGAGTACTAAATGAGAAAAGAATTGCTTTGTCTATCTAAACCAGCTGAGGACAGGAAATTAAAGATGAATATTTTAAATTAATTCTCCCAGCCAATGACAACTGTGACAGCAGACGTCAAGCCTTGTAATTTGTGAGCCACAGATCATATTTGTAAAATACACCATTCTATTCTGTGTGTTTGTGGAATATAGGGAGTCAGGCAATTAAAAAAAAAAGAAGAAGAAATGATTAACATAAATTTAAGGTTCAATCATTATCATTAATGTGAAATTCTAGTTTTATAATTATTCTGTTAGAATTTGATGAGGCTTTTAGATTATTTTTTTTTATTTGTTTTAAAATTATCTATGTATAGCAGTGCTTAATAGATTGTTTATGGTTTTTGTTATGGCAACAGCCTTTTACTAAAAATTACTATTTAATGGAACACTGCCATTGTATGTCACCACTGCAGTCATAGAAAATGCTACTTGCTAAATGAGATTTAATAATAATAATAATAATAATAATAATAATAATATGTTTATTATCTTCTGATACAAAGTTGGAGGGGTGTCGCAGCAACCTAGGCAAAAAGATACAGGAGGAAAAAATGGGAGCCCAAATAGTGTAGTATGTTTGATAGAAAAAGCGTGAAGAAAAGAAATTCGAAATACTACTCACAAAGGCGGGTGGCAAGGGGGCAACCAACCGCAGGAAGCAGGTGGGGACAATTAACCCGACTCCACTTGGGGTGGTCCGGCCAGACCTGGATGTGGTCGCTCTCCTTATGAAAAGTGACAGGGAACCTCTGTGGTAAGGACCACGGGTGTTCTGTCTCAACCCCTACAACAGGGGACGTTGGGGGGTAAGTTAAGCACAGTTAAAGGAAAAGAGGTGCCCTGGTATGTATAACATGGATTAAAACCAGTTTAAAATCGAAAAAGGTGAGGTGGCTTACCTCAATAACGAAATTCTTGTATGAACAAAGAATTTTATTTAGCACAGGCAATGCGTTTTGCGGGTCTCAGCCCGCTTTCTCAAGCCAATCACAGTGCCAATTAGAAGAAAAACCAATAGCAAAGGGAGCCTTAATATGAAATTCTAGTTTTATAATTATTCTGTTACAATTTCATGAGGCTTTTAGATGATTTTTTTTTATTTGTTTCAAAATTAACTATGTATAGCAGTGCTTAATAGATTGTTTATGTTTTTTGTTATGGCAACAGCCTTTTACTAAAAAAATATTAATTATACGAACACTGCCATTTTATGTCACCACTGCAGTCATAGAAAATGCTACTTTCTAAATGAGATATAATAATAATAATAATAATAATAATATGTTTATTATCTTCTGATAAACAACAAAATATTAATATTTTCTGAGAAGAGCTTCCACTGGGAAAATTTGTGGACAGAGATGAGTGAAGTGGATACTTATTCTCTATCCACCAGTGACAGGTCAGAAGAGACTCTATATGCATTTGCAAACACCTGGACTAGACATAAAATAATTCTCCCTGCAGTCATATGCACGTGTTTGCATCTGTAAAATGCTTTAGCAATTTCATTGTTTTTTTTACCATTTTACTCTTATTTAATCATATTAGGTCTTTTTTTCCTGTTTACGCTCACTAGACACAGAACATATTGCGCTTTTCTCCTGGCGGACTTAAAGTGCCAGAGCTGCAGCCACTAGGACGCGCTCAATAGGCAGTTGCAGTATTAGGGAATCTTGCCCAAGGTATCTTCACTGAATAGGTGCTGGCTTACTAAACAGGTAGAGCTGACATTTAAAACCTAGTCTCCCATGTTAGAGGCAGAGCCCTTAACCAGTACACTGTCCAGCCATTGCAGAGAGAAAGTGAAGATGGGCAGTGGTGGAATTTGAACCCATGACTCCAAAGAGACTGGAGCCTAAATCCAACACCATAGACCGCTCTAGGCCACATTCCCTTGCAGGCACTACCTTAAATGTGCCCAAATTACACTTCGTAGCATAGTCACATAAATGTTTACTCCTGAACATCCATAATCATTTTATTAGCTTTCATGAAGTTACAGGTGTAGCCATCCTGCCAGCATGGCTATTCAGTACCTGTGCAAAGTGTATTCTCTGTGTAATCATATCTGGGATTTGTAGTTCTATGAAATCAGCTCTGAAACAGTTAATTACATAGTTTGCTTTTTGCAGTTTTCCCTCCTACATCTAGGTGGAGAATTCCTCTCACCATCAGGAGAGCAGTTTTTATACTGTGGAGATTTTGTAGCCAATGAGAGAAAGTTTTAGCTCTGAGAACAGATAATTTGCTAGAAACTGTGTAGAGTGAGCTGAGAGCACAAAAAGAACGGAGAGAAAACTGGCTGGAGAGAGATCTGAGGTATTACACAGTGTTCCACACACAGAACTGAGCTGTCTGTGAGCTGAAATCCTTCCGTCCTATGGCTGCATCCTTTATGATGGAGTGTGACAGGCTACTTAAAATGGCTGCTTCATTCTGCCTCATCTGAAGGAACTGTAAGCAAGCTACTTTATTGCTACAGTGACCAGCTGGTATTAAATCCAGTTTGTTGGTATGTTTTATCATCTGCCTGCAGATTCACAAGGCCAGTTTTCAGTCAGTGATTTTCTGTGGACTATAACTTTCACATAATCAGGCCTCCCAGGGTCTTATGCAACACAGTTTGAAGTGGGGACTAGAGTCTGAACTGTATATTAGCCTAACAATAGTTTCTGAGGCGTCAAGGCTTATCTGAAGAGGATCATTAATATATGTATAATAATCCAACTTGTGTCATCTTACTGCTGCTGCTCTGCTGAGTGATGTTCCTTGTGGATTACAAATACTGTTTTATATATGAGCTCCAACTGCCAGCCTACTACTTAGATTAACATTGGCCAATGTTTAGGGACATTAGCTTGAATGTTTATCTGAGTTTGATTAAAACAGACCATTTATACATTTGTCATTTAAAGTGCACTTAATGATTTACTGTGATTTTTGGGGATTGGACATCTCTGGATTTTCTGGTGTTTCTTTGGGCTAAACCCTTTTCAGAGACTTTGGAGGTGTCATTTTCTATTGCATTCCTTTGCAGACAACTGTTGGTATTCTATTATTGTCATAACTGTGAGTTCAGATGCAATGACCCATCTGTTAGAACATATTGTTAGAAGGTAAATTGTTAATTTTATCTTTATATACTGGGTATCTGGATCCAATAAAATTGATTAGCATTATACTGCTGGTTTATGTGTATCACTGGAGGTTGTGGGTGTCACTGGAGTTGGACAAGAGCAGGACCCATCTAACACAGCTACACCTACGTGTGCACTATACTAGAAAAAAATAAAGCAGACTTAAGGGCTTGTTCACAGCTTTTCTAAGCACTTTGTGATTTTAAAAGCTCTTGCTAATGTTATCCTATGTGTGTGTTCTCATTGGAGCGATGTGATTTTGTAAAAATCCCCATTAGCATTGCATTAGCAAGAGCTTTTCAAAATCACTAGTGCTTAAAAAGCTCTTGGAGTCGGAACAATTACTGTCAGCACCAATAAAAACTGTGCTTTTCCTCTACTGGTGACTGTTAACAGAAAAGGTTCTTCTGCTGATCCCCGATGCCAGTCACATTACCGGGTAGTGGAAGTGTGGTCCTACATCCTTCCAACCCTTGTGACATAATTCCCCAGCCTTTGTATTCATGCTGAGGCTGAAGAGTGGTCATATGAGGCTTGGGAGTGGGGCCTTGTTCACTTAAGGATTGTTTCACAAAACATGCCATCTATGTTCAGTGCCTTGTGCACAATGTAAAACATATGTTGTGTAACCAATTAGTGCACAGGTCGAATACTGTGCATTTCACAAATATTGTAGACCCTCAACACCCTTAACAAAGGATCTTAGTAGGAAAGCTACCTCTGACATATGGCTAAGATGTTTTACATTAAAGGCCAATGCACATCTGCATGACAAGGGGTGATTGGTGTCTGGTCTATAGTGGTCAGTACGGCTCTATGTAGAACAAAGCATTCCCATACTTAAACCCATTGTTGTCTACATGTGTAAGATTTAATATTTCACAGTGTTATCTCACCTTGCTGGACAGAGCTGTACAAATTGCCATGCACTTTTCTTGGGGGATGCCATGTTACTTTTTGGAAATCCTTGGAATGACCTAACCTGCAGGCTGTTGTTTTTAGGTGATATCTGCCACTTGCTCCAGACACAGCATTTTCTTAGTTTCTAAACTCCCCTGAATAGCATTCGCATAGACCCGAGTTATATCTTAGTCAAGCAGTGTGGCTGCGCTGTCCACTCTAACCAGCTCTGTAATTTTCCATATAGATTTTAAACTGCTGATACTCAAAATGGTCTTCACAGATCATTTTATGTAACAGTATCTGAATGATCATTATAAAAACAAAGGTGTTTAGCTCCTGATCGAGCAACATAGTCATAGAGAGAAACAAACAAACAACAAACAAACAAACAAACACAGAACATTTATATCGCGCTTTTCTCCTGGCGGACTCAAAGCGCCAGAGCTGCAGCCACTATGACGCGCTCTATAGGCAGTAGCAGTGTTAGGGAAACTTGCCCAAGGTCTCCTACTGAATAGGTGCAGGCTTACTGATAAGCAGAGCTGAGATTCGAACCCAGGTCTCCTGTGCCAGAGGCAAAGCCCTTAACTATTACACTATCCAGCCAGAGAGGATACTAGCGATCAAGCATGATTTTCCAGCATGTTCAATAGCTAATAAGATACGGGGAATGTCATACATGCTTGGTAAAGGTATCCAAAACAATATTGAATGACTGTTTTGGGCAATTTAGGAAGGGCCAACTGCCTGACATAACACTAGCTATTAAAGTGAACAGTTAGTTGTTGTTCAAGATGCATTTCTACATCCTGTATTTATTTGCATGAGACAAGCTAAAGGCAGCCATACACTGGTTGATTACCACCAGATCGACCAGCAGATAGATCCCTCTGTGATCGAATCTGATCAAAGAGGGATCTATTGGCTGCCTACACTGCAAACAGATTTTGAATTGATTTCACTATGAAATCGATTCACAATCTGTGGAGCTGCCGCAGCCGCCGCCCCCTGCATACATTACCTGATCCAGCCGGCGTGAGTCCCCCGATCTACGCGGTCTCTTCTCCGCTCTGAGCTTCAGCTTCACTTTAGTTCCTGTCCGTGGAGGGTGCTCTACTGTTTAAACTTCCCCCGACAGGAAGTAAGTGAAGCTATCCGGAGCCCAGCGTGGAGAAGGGACCGCGGGGACACGCGGCAGCGGAATAGGTAATGTATTGGCGCTTGCGTCGGTCGTCGGACATTCGAACGCCGCTATTGACGCACTCCCGACCTGCGGCGATCGAGCAAAATTTTCCGCATGGACGGATCGACGGGATCGATCAGTTTCGGATGGAAATCGGTTAACATTTGTGTATCGATTTCACAGCAGATTCAATCACAGTGATCGAATCTGCTGTCTATCGGAGGGAAATTAAGTAAGTGTATGGGCACCTTAAGAGTACTTTGTAACGATCGGTGTAACACAGAGAGGGTCTGATTACCGGTGATCTGCAGTATAACCGAGAATGCAGAATATACCCGATTATTGATGATCTGCAGTATCACTGATAATCAGATATACAGTGGTGTGAAAAACTATTTGACCTCTTCCTGATTTCTTATTCTTTTGCATGTTTGTCACACTTAAATGTTTCTGCTCATCAAAAACCATTAACTATTAGTCCAAGATAACATAATTGAACACTAAATGCAGTTTTAAATGATGTTTTTTATTTAGTGAGAAAAAAAACTCAAAATCTACATGGCCCTGTGTGAAAAAGTGATTGCCCCCCTTGTTAAAAAATAACTTAACTGTGGTTTATCACACCTAAGTTCAATTTCTGTAGTCACCCCCAGGCCTGATTACTGCCACACCTGTTTCAATCAAGAAATCACTTAAATAGGAGCTATCTGACACAGAGAAGTAGACCAAAAGCACCTCAAAAGCTAGACATCATGCCAAGATTCAAAGAAATTCAGGAACAAATGGAAACAAAAGTACTGTAATTGAGATCTATCAGTATGGTAAAGGTCTTAAAGCCGTTTCTAAAGCTTTGGGACTCCAGCGAACCACAGTGAGAGCCATTATCCACAAATGGCAAAAACACGGAACAGTGATGAACCTTACCAGGAGTGGCCGGCTGACCAAAATTACCCCGAGAGCGCAGAGAAAACTCATCCGAGAGGCCACAAAAGACCCCAGGACAACATCTAAAGAACTGCAGGCCTCACTTGCCTCAATTAAGGTCAGTGTTCACGACTCCACCATAAGAAAGAGACTGGGCAAAAACGGCCCGCGTGGCAGATATCCAAGGCGCAAACCACTTTTAAGCAAAAAGAACATTAAGGCTTGTCTCAATTTTGCTAAAAAAACATCTCAATGATTGCCAAGACTTTTGGGAAAATACCTTGTGGACCGATGAGACAAAAGTTGAACTTTTTGGAAGGTGCGTGTCCCGTTACATCTGGCATAGAAGTAACACAGCATTTCAGCAAAAGAACATCATACCAATAGTAAAATATGGTGGTGGTAGTGTGATGGTCTGGGGTTGTTTTGCTGCTTCAGGACCTGGAAGGCTTGCTGTGATAGATGGAACCATGAATTCTACTGTCTACCAAAAAATCCTGAAGGAGAATGTCCGGCCATCTGTTCGTCAACTCAAGCTGAAGCGATCTTGGGTGCTGCAGCAGGACAATGACCCAAAACACACCAGCAAATCCACCTCTGAATGGCTGAAGAAAAACAAAATGAAGACTTTGGAGTGGCCTAGTCAAAGTCCTGACCTGAATCCTATTGAGATGTTGTGGCATGACCTTAAAAAGGCGGTTCATGCTAGAAAACCCTCAAATAAAGCTGAATTACATCAATTCTGCAAAGATGAGTGGGCCAAAATTCCTCCAGAGCGCTGTAAAAGACTTGTTGCAAGTTATCGCAAACGCTTGATTGTAGTTATTGCTGCTAAGGGTGGCCCAACCAGTTATTAGGTTCAGGGGGCAATTTCTTTTTCACACAGGGCCATGTAGGTTTTGAGGTTTTTTTCTCACTAAATAATAAAAACCATCATTTAAAACTGCATTTTGTGTTCAATTATGTTATCTTTGACTAATAGTTAACGTTTTTTGATGAACAGAAACATTTAAGTGTGACAAACATGCAAAAGAATAAGAAATCAGGAAGGGGGCAAATAGTTTTTCACACCACTGTATATACTATAGTGCTCTCCAGCGCCACCCTAAAGTGCTGGACCAATGGAAAGTGGTGGAAATGTCAGCTGACCAGCTTGGTCAGCTGACCTTCTTTTGGCTGACATATAAACTCTGCCTCTCGGGGCGCGTGCACGTCATTCTGAACCTGTGTGGACTATCAGTCCCAGCCACACCAGTCACGCTCTGCAATGTCTCCGCTGGCCTGCACGCGGAGTGAGACGCACCGCTATCTGCACATGCGGTGGCCTCCCCGCGCCTGGTCAGACTGTCAGTATCAGGCCTGTGCGCGCAAACCGCCGCGTCAGACGCGGCGGTTTCTCCGCGTTCCGCTATGCCAGCCGCGGAAACAGCCGCCTCATCCTGCGTCCATGCGTCGGCTTTTCCGCGTTTCTTCACATACTTGAGCTAGATTTAGTAAATTATTGATATCTACCTGAAATTGATCATTTACTACTTTACCACATAATATATTTGCTCAGATCTCAACATTGATCCAATCTAATATCATTCTCCCTGCTGCCAATCATTGTTAAAATGGATAAAATGATCAAGCAGTGATCAAGGGAGCCTCTTTATTAATAAGGCTATTGTAAGACGATGATAATGATTATTATTATTACCATTATGCTTTTATATAGTACTTTTGGCTTCTGCAGCGCTTTACAGTGTACATAGTTGTACTACTAGCTGTTCATCAGATGAGCTCAAATTCTAATGGATTCAATGCCTCTATAGAATCTAACACCTAATCTTTTAAACATGTCTTATTATGTTTTGTTCCCTCTATAAGAATACCAGTCAAGCTGATGGCTAGTTTACAGATCATAGAAATTAATAATTTTCTGCTTCTACAAGGGCTTCCATGCACACCTGAACCATGCCAGCTGGAGAATATACTGTGTATATGTGTGTGTGTGTAACTTTTAATAGGAAGTTAAAACATGCTCCATTGTGGAGGCTTACTGTAATTTAGTGTGTTACCTCAACCATATTTACAAATTAAAGTTGAAACGGCAGAGTACAGCAGGTAAATGTGGACTCCTGTGGCTCCCTGCACTTCAAGGGTTGTTATTGACTCAAATGAACACAATAGGTAATGGTGCACATGCTTCCATAGCTGCCCAGGCAGCGGAGGGCACTGCCCGCAGGCTGCTCACATCATTTATTTTGAAATGTTTTTTCAGTTGTTGTACCTTATTAATATTTTTTATATATATATTTTAACTGTTTATTGAAACATTTTTGAAATCAACAAAAAATAACAAAAAAAAAAATGGCAAATGTACATACGAGACCATATACAATAATTATGTATCATATCAAAGGCTTACATACCATACATCTAAATCGGAGAGCTGGGACAGAACCTCTCTACATATGGAATAATATTAAGCCAGAGCAACAACTTTACAGTAGCTAAAATCCCATCATAACTCAGATCTATAATAAAAAAGAAAAGGAAAAAAGAAAAACACGAAAGAAAAATAAAGGAAACAAGCAGGAAAATAATGAGGGAGGGTTCAGCAGAAGCTAATGCCACCCTCATGCCCTCCCCACCTACAAGCCAAATATCCATAGAAAACATTAAAGGAAATTACCACAAGAGATTTCCCCTCATTTGAGAGTATGAAAACCTCCCACCTCATCCAAGTGTTATCATATTTCTCAGAAATACCACACTGTAGAGCAAAAAGACCCCCACAATCCATTTCCAAGGAAGTAAATCATGCGATCAATCAAACGGGGACCCCCATGGCATACTAAGTATAAGCAATAATACCAGCTCACATGACATATCCCAAAATTTAAAATATTTAAAAAAACAACGGTGGTCATCAGCTGTATGAGAGGCGACCTGACAATCACTAATACATGTGTCATAAACATATCATTATCAAAATAATGATCTCAGCAAAATATATAGCACATCACCACATGAATCCAGCTAGTCTAATCTCATGTAGACACATGTATGGATGTAAACTAGAGATAAAACAAGGTGCTGCTTACCGCTGGTATAAGGTACGTTAACCCCCATATGCTGAGGGCCCCGCTAGACCTCACATGTATCGCACATCACTATGCTTCTTCGGAGATAAAAAACAATCGTATGGGATTCCTCAAATAGCCCCAGGACGCTGCCCTCTGATTCTTCCCGTTGGCTGTTTGTTTTAAAAATGCTTTTGATCTGCGGTACCTGAGTCAAAATGCTATTACAGTGGCTTGCATGTGTAATCTCATGCAGGATTTGTGAATCTAGTTTCCAGTGAGGGAGAGATGCACTGACCAGTAGTAATTTAAACGCACATTACCATTTTCTAAACTTCAGCATATCAACCTTTAAAACACTCCTTTGTAATATTTCCCATGTGTAATTTAAAACATGTATTTCTAATTATTTTTGTAAACACAATAATTCCTATATTTGTATAGTGCTTTTCTCCTGTCAGACTCAAAGTGCTTGCGAGGCAGCCAATAGAACGCACTCAGTAGGCAATAGCAGTTTTAGGGAATCTTGCCCAAGAACTCCTACTGAATAGGTGCTGGCTTACTGGTGTCCTATGTCAGAGGCAGAGCCCTTACATAAATTAAATTTGCTAACCACTGTATATTTCCTTTAACTACTTCACCACTGAGGGGTTTTACCCCTTGAGCACCAGAGCAATTTTCACCTTTCAGCGCTCCTTCCATTCATTCGTCTATAACTTTATCATTACTTATCACAATTAAATGAACTATATCTTGTTTTTTCCGCCACCAATTAGGCTTTCTTTAGGTGGGACATTATGCCAAGAATTATTTTATTCTAAATATGTTTTAATGGGAAAATAGGAAAAAATGTGGGAAAAAATTCATTATTTTTCAGATTTCGGCCATTATAGTTTTTAAATAATGCATGCTACTGTAATTAAAACCCATGAAATGTATTTACCCATTTGTTCCAGTTATAAAACCGTTTAAATTATGTCCCTATTACAATGTTTGGTGCCAATATTTTACTTGGAAATAAAGGTGCATTTTTTTCAGTTTTGCGTCCATCCCTAATTACAAGCCCATAGTTTATAAAGTAACAGTGTTGTACCCTCCTGACATAAAAATTTAAAAAGTTTAGTCCCTAAGGTAACTATGCATTTTTTTTTATTGTACATTTTTTATTTTTTTTTAATTACAAAAAAAAAAAAACACTTGGAGGAAGTACTTGGAGGCTGGGTAAGTTTTTTTATTCACAATGATCGCGCTGCTTATCGGCAAAGCAGCGGATCATTGCGGGGCTGAGATCAACGAACGGGAATGGATTTTCCCGTTCATTGATCTCCGGGCGAGCAGCGGGCGGCGTGTTTAGGAGCGGGAGTGCGCGCTAGAGCGAGCGGGAGCGCGGGCAGCGGCGGGAGCGCGGAAAGTACGGATTTCTCCGTCCCTGGGGGTGAAAGGATGGAAAAAGGGAAGGAGAAATTCGTACGGGCGGGGGTAAAGTGGTTAAAACAGAAAGTATTCATGGGATGTCTCACTTCCATCACAAATCTACATGTGGGTTCTGGTAGTAGAGTTTACTATCAGAGAGCGATCTGCAGGTCCCCTTGTATCACAGTTGCTGCTACCTGTATAGAACAGTTCTGGATATGGAGACAGAAAGGAGAAAACGTGCACACTGCAATACTAGTAGGTAAGGGTTCTAGGCCCTAAAGTAAAGGTCTCACCTGGCTGTCTAGGCTGGAGATACCTATATAGGTTTGTCAGCTGTCACTCTTGTGTCCCTCTTATGCTGTGGATATGGCTTGAACTTGTATCCTTGCGGTTTTAAATGGCGAGCTGGTCAAGATTCCATGGTGCTTATTTGGAACATGCTGGGCGTGTAAACGTTTTTCTGTGCTCGGCCGGTAAGAGCGTAATTCCCTGGCCATAAGTGTAGTAGGAGATATGAACAACTAGCAAAGCAAGTTGGTGTTAACTGCAATTATATGCAAAGGCTGTGTTTAAAAACTTTATTGCAACAAGTTTCACAGGGAAGCACCCCTGCTTTATCAAGCATAAATCATAAGAGGGACACAAGAGTGAGAGCTGGCGGGAAACCTATACAGGTTTCTCCAGTCTCGACAACCAGGTGAGACCTTTCCTATAGGGACCAGAGCCCTCACCTACTAGCATCAGTGTGTACCTTTTTCTACCTTCTGTCTCCAAATCTAAAAAATATGGCATTTAATCTGTGTTAACTCACCCTTTTTGCCACCTCTGGCTGCTCAGCTCTATGCTGCATTCCAACTCTCAGATACTTCCTTTTTCATAGCCAGAATGCTATGAATTTGAACATTTCGAACATTTCAAAACTATCGTTGTCCCTTAAAGGAGTTATCAGTCAAAAATTAATAAAATAAGCGCTACTTACCCGGGGCTTCCACCAGCCCCAAGCTCCCAGCATGTCCCTCGCCGCAGCTCTCCCCGCAGCCGTTCGCCGCAGCTCCGTCCCAGTCCCCGGCAAAGCCCCGGGTAAGTAGCGCTTGTTTTATTCATTTTTGCCTGATAACTCCTTTAAGTAAGAATCTGACAAATCTCACTGGTTTTTGACTGCTCCATCTACTCATGGGAGATTCTCAGGGTTTTCTTTATTTTCAAAAGCACTTTCTGAATCTGATGCCGCCCGTATATGAACAGCTTTGTGCTACTGCGTAGGCGCCGCCGTACTTGCAATACAGCTGCGCTTGTGCATGAAGCGGAGCACGGCCCCGGTATAAAAGAAGGTCGCCTTGGGTTCTCTTTAAAACTGCACTATCTGTGATTGTATGTCCATGATATTCATTATTTCTGTTGATCATTGCTATGATTTCGTAAATTAATCTTTGATTACTGCCTACATTGGGCAGTGTTGCTGTTTAAATTCTTCTGCTCATTTCACTGTATGAAAACTCAAAATAAAAAATCTTTGAAGACTTTCCTTTTAAACACTACCAGTTGCCTGGCAGCCCTGCTGATGTATTTGGCTGCAGTAGTGTCTGAATAACACCAGAAACAAGCATGCAGCTAATCTTGTCAGACCTGACAAAAATGTCAGAATTACCTGATCTGCTGCATGCTGGTTCAGGGTCAGTGGCTAAAAGTATTAGAGGCAGAGGATCAGAAGGACTGCCAGGCATTTGGTATTGTTTAAAGGGAACCTTAACTGAGAGGGGTTTGGATGTTTCCTTTTAAACAATACCAGTTGCTTGGCAGTCCTGCTGATCTCTTTGGCTGCAGTAGTGGCTAAATCACACACCTGAAACAAGCAAGCAGCTAATCCAGTCTGACTTCAGTCAGAGCACTTGATCTGCATGCTTGTTCAGGGGCTGTGGCTGAAAGTATTAGAGACACCTGATCAGCAGGAGAGTTAGGCAACTGATATTATTTTAAAGGGAAAAATCCATATCTTTCTCAGTTTAGGTTCCCTTTAAAAGGAAATAAATATGGCAGCCTCCATATCCCTCTCACTCCAGGTGACCTTTAAAGTGAAGAAACGGAATGGAATAAGGTTTGGGAAATAAGTAATAATGTATTCAAATCCAGGTTGTCTTGGATCTGTTCCAAAAAATGGTTCTTGCATAGGACAGTGCATGTGAATACAATCACATAGTTGATAAGTCTGTAACCTATCTACAACCCTTGCTCTGTTCTGATATGACATATATGAGGTTTCACATTTTGCCAATAGTAATAGTTGATAATTTTTAGCAAATTCAGCCCAGATTTGTTGGATCACTTATGTTATCTAATACCGTGTAGTCCTCAAGAACTTTAGTAAACAAGGTCCAGTGCTTCTGCTGGGATTTAACCACCCTGGAGGTTCATTTCTGTCTGGATTTATGGGTCTAAAAGCGGTACATTTTTTTAAGAATTCTAGGCCTTCAATTCTTAAGTCTTAACTCACCAAAATATATCAGAATAAAGGCCTGGTAGACATCATGCATACATATATACAAGATTGGAACACAAAATTGTTGAAATAATTAAATTTTTAAATTTAAACTTAAAAAATAGTGAAACTGTACAAATAAGGCACCAGACTATACTGTATGCACAAAAATATACCTAATACACCTCCCGTGTGTGGTATATTTTGAAACAGGGATTGGCACAGAGGACGACAACACAATTGGGGCAGTAGAAGCCCTTTCAGACTTTATTCCCTTTGCTGTCAGTCTTAGACGGCAGGCAGGGAGTAGTCAAAACCCAGGCAGAGGTCATTGCAGGCGGCAGGCAGAGAGTAGTCAAAATACAGGCAAAAATCGATAACAGTAAGGCAGAAGCCCTTAGATCAGAAGCAGTAGGGAACAAAATGGCTATATTGTTAATATACTGTGCTTTCAAATTAGTTTTTACGCCATCTCTGCCACGGCAGTCAGGTGGCACAGGGGAGAGATCAAATTATAACTTGTGATTAGAGACAAAATGAGGTGGAATTAGACACGCTAAAATCTCTATATACATGCAAGCAGCATTTCTCTCTGTTTACCTTCTGTCCTGTGCAGCAGATCGGGGTCCAGAAGGGGGGATCAGACAGGCTAAACTCTCTATATACATACTATATACATTATTATTTGGCTGTCAATTATTAAGAGCACTTGCAGTAGGACCTTTAGATGATGAACCACCAGTTTGCTATTTTTCTGAGGTGTTTGAGTCATTTTATGTCTATGATAGCAAGCTGTGTTTCTGTCCAATGTATTGAAAGTGTATGATTTGTAAGAAGACTTGCTGCAGGCTCTGTAAAGGTTACAGATTGGATATCTGACTTTCTTGTATTTAACGCTCTTTAAAAAATAATATTTAATTTTTTTTTTACTATGCCAAAGTTCATGTGAACTTATTACTGTAAGTATGCAAATCTGGTAAAGCCCCTACTCTGGCATGACTCATGCAATGGATGCAGACTTAGTTAATCAATTCGGATTAGGCATGCTGGAACATGTATGCTTTCCATTTATCTCCTACTCTGGACATCCTTAGTAAAGCCAACCTTGCAGTTGACATGGACTTTCATGTAAGTATTGTCAAGAGAGACCCATAGAGATGATGTCAGGCTCTGATTTAGAGTGAAGGGTTGCTTTAACATATAAATTGTTTGAATGATTTATATTATGCTATTTATGAAAAACAAATATGTACACAACTACGCAATACAAGGCAGAAAAATAACCTGTTTGGTTGGTTAGCCCTCTTTGCATATTCTACGAGGACAATGTGTATGTGTACTGTATTACAGAACACAGAGTTACACTTCTACTCCAAGTACAATGGCACAATACTTTGTACATTAACATTCAGTAATATTGTTGCAGTGTCAGAATACAAAACAGAATACAGAGTGTATGTTTATATGCATCTCTGCAAATGTATAACAACATTCTAGCTAGAAACCTCACCAATGACATATGCCTGCTTTGAAAGGACAGATATGAGAGGTATGTATTTTCTAAATGATCAGAAGGTTTGTCTAGTTACCAAAGCAACTTGAATCAAGCAATATTTAATTTATCCAATGGAAAATTAGCCCAAGGTAAAGGAACCTTTCAAAGGAACATAGAAGATGTTGATTGGACATCATTCATTTGGGAAACCAGCACTCAGTTGTTACATAGCCATTGCCAGCACTTGGGTTATTTAACCACTTAAGCCCTCGGTCGTTTTCACTTTCTGTATCCGAGCAATGTTCACCTCCCATTCATTAGCCAATAACTTTATCACTACTTATCACAATGAACTGATCTATATCTTGTTTTTTTTCCGCCACTAATTAGGCTTTCTTTGGGTGGTACATTTTGCTAAGAGCTACCTTACTGTAAATGCATTTTAACAGTAAGAATAAGAAAAAAACTGAAAAAATTCATTATTTCTCAGTTTTCGTCCATTATAGTTTTAAAATAATACATGCCTCCATAATTAAAACCCACGTATTGTATTTGCCCATTTGTCCCGGTTATTACACCGTTTAAATGATGTCCCTATCACAAATGGAGACAATATTTTAATTGGAAATAAAAGAGCATTTTTTCCGCTTTGCATCCATCACTATTTACAAGCTTATAAAAATTTTTTTGAAATATTTCATCTTTGCATAGATATTTAAAAAGTTTAGACCCTTAGGTAAATATTTATGTGTTTGTTTTTTTTATTATTGTAATGTTTTTATTTTATTAGTAAACATTTTATGTGGGTATTTTTGGGAGGGTGGGATGTAAATAGTGTTTGTTTTAGGTAAATATATGTGTATTTTAATTTTTTTTTTTTACATTTAGATGTAGTTTTAATTTTTGGCCACAGGATGGCAACCTTGAGTTTGTTTACATGACGTCACTCTAAGCGTAACATGTACGCTTAGAGGGACATAGGAGGCTTCCGAGAGAAGCTGTTGCTTTTTCTGCGGGGGAGAGGAATCAGTGATCGGGCACCATGGCTGATTCATTGATTACTGGGCTAACGATCCGCGGCTGATCGCATGCGTGCACGCTCGCGATTGGCCGCGGGAGCGCACATGGCCTCCTTGACGTAGTTCTACGTCAAGGAGGACAAAGTGGTTAATGACGGGAAGCAGTATTTTTACCCTCAGGTGTTTAATTTGGGTCCCAACATTAAGATATTACAAAGCTGTAGCCGGCGCTCAAGTTGTGTTTGCCTGAGGAAAGGAGGAATGGCCTCCTGAAACTAGTTGTATTTGTCACATTAATTAAAGAATCAGTTACTTCCAGCACGGGTCTCCTGTGCTTTCTTTCAGCCACTTCAGTGCTACTGCTCACCACAAAGCCACTGCTGTGGTGTATCTGAACAGAGCAGTGTGTAGACTGCTAACTTTTCAGGAAGGAGACTCTCCCTGCTAAGGGATTGAGTCTCATACAGCCCACAGGTGCCTGCAGCTCTGGTGTTGCAGCCAGTGCTGGGACACTAACGGCTACAAACCAGACAGCTGCTCCTGATATCCTGCTTCAAGCCACAGGATCCCTTTGGACAAAGAGCCTGCTTCTGACCTGGTCCCTGGTCTGAGAGGGACCAAAGCCTGCAAGCTGATAATACCCATAAGGGCATATCAGCCACCACATCAGGTGAGATCTGTCTACGACTGGCTGGTCTCCCTTTTATCATCAGTCTTCTGAGTGCGCTCTTTTTGTGTTTTTCCCCCTACCCCATGTCCTTTATAGGAGAGGTATTTTGGCCTTCTGGTGCTTACTTGCGCACCATGGTCTGACTATTAAATAGCTGAAGCACTGGCTGCCGAGATTTTGGTTTGTGGTGCATTGACTGCCAGGGATAAAATAATGAGTATCAGTTATGGTTTTTCAAATTTTGCAAGTGTTGGGAACCGTGTCCTGCTACTTTAGTTTTGCTGGAGAAAATATTGACTCTGGCTGCTTTGGACTTCCAGTGCCCTGTCACCCTGCTGTTTTTTTGCTGGTTCGCTAGCCTCATCATGCAGCAGGCATTGTCTCTCCAGCCCCATCTGCTCGTCCTCCTCCGCAGTCTGCAGCTCCGATGCCGGGTCCCGTCACTTCTGCCAGTTGGGGCCAGTCTACGCAAGAGAAGTGCATCCTCTACATATCTCTCCAGTGGCTGCTGGAGAGATATGCAAAGAGAGCACGTCTCTTACGTCAGACTGGCTGTGACTGACAGAAGTGACGGGAACCCAGGATCGGAGCTGCAGACAGCGGAAGACGGCAGTGTGGGAGCGATCCGAGGGGATGGGGCTGTAGGAAGCTTCAGGTATGTATACAACTTTTTCTTTTAATCAGCTCTGGTTTCCTTTAATTACCTAACGAACGCGTCATGCCGGTGGGCGTGAACGCGGTGGCTCCCCCAGGACCGCCTAACGCCGATTGGCGTCAAGTCCTGGGGGAGTGTCTTGTAGAAGATTGCATGCGCTGATGCACGCGCATCGCCGCTTGAATGACGGACCATCATCAGTCTCCCAGCGGCAAGCCTCTAGGAGACTGTTAGACGGCAAACCGCTGTCTATTTACACTGTACAGTGCTGCAATCTACTGTAGCACTGTACTGGGGACAGCCGTGTGACACGGCTGTACCCCTGGGAGGCAGAGGAGCGATCCGCTGTCATAGTCTGAAGCCTATGACAGCTGACTGCTGTCATTGGCTGGCTGTGGGAGGGAGGGTAAAAAATAATAATGAAAGAAATAGCAACATTGATTTTAAAAATAAACATTTGTACAAAAATAAATAAACATTCCAGGAGCGATCACAGCCCACCAACAGAAAGCTCTGTTGGTGGACAGAAATGAGGGGGGGGGGGATCACTTGTGTGCTGAGTTGTATGGCCCTGCAGCGAGGCCTTAAAGCTGCAGTAGCCTAAATTGTAAAACATAGCCTCATCACTAGGGGGTGTAAGCCTCTGGTCCTCAAGTGGTTAAGCATAATAACGTGCATAAAGTCTTACCACACAATGGAGCTGATTCACAAAGCTTTTCTGTAGTTAAGTAGAGAGTGGAGGAGCACTCAAAAAAGGAGACGTTCATGTGTGCCCAAACCAACGGTCTCAGTACCAATGAGATCTGTCAGACATATATACAAAAAGGGCTGGCACCACAGAATAAAAATAAGCTCTTTATTAAAATGCCATTAAAATTACATAATTGCCAGTAAAAAAAATAGGCTATGGCGACAACAGCCCACTGTTACAATAGCTCTTTCTTAAGCCACTCAGCCTATATAAAATCAACAGCAACACATGGTTATATAATCACAAATGATCCTATTAGCCAATCAATTCAAAATAGCAATGGCCAATCATATCACACGAAGGAAAAGTGGACCTGATGGGGAACTGCAACAGAAAAAATGTACATACCATGGGGTTGATTCACAAAAGCGTGATAACTGCTATCACAGCAGTTATCAAGTGCATGCCCGATTGGTGATATGACCAATTTCAAGCCAAAATTGGTCGCATGTATCGAGTGAACATGCTGCAAGATGTCAGGCCGTCGTGGTCGATCAGGTGCTTGGTGGTAATGGCGAGTGAGATCGGGACGAGTGACAAATGTGAGAAACACCCCCGTTGCTGTTTACCCACTGTATAAATGTACCCCCGGCGTATAGCACGTGGCACGTGTGTTGCAACACGTGTTTACCACTAATAGAAGAGCGGGGATTTGTAAGACGCAGGGCACCACAGCACAGGTAATTTATAAATGAACACACGGGAGGCACATTTATACACTAGGGGCTTGATTCATTAACTGGTGCTAAGCCGGTTAGTGTGCCTTATCACTTAGTGGGCACAAACTACAGCGCTAACCTTATCTGAGGTTAGTGTGCCTTATCTGAGGTTAGTGTGCCTTATCTGAGGTTAGTGTGCCTTATCTGCAGTGTGTGATGTAGCTTTGTGCATCTTTTAGTGTGCACAAAGCTATTTAGTGTGCACAAAGCTACTTAAAGAGAACCTGTACTGAGTAAAAATATTTAAAATAAACACATGAGGTAACTTCAAATGAACATTACATAGTTACCTTGCCATCAGTTCCTCTCAGAAGCTCACCATTTTCTTCTGACAATAATCCCTTCCAGTTCTGACAATATTTTGTCAGATCTAAAATATATCAGTTGCTGTCAGTAAAATATCAGTTGCTGTCAGTTATAGCTGAGAGGAAAACTGATGTACCAGGTAATGTCCATGTTTCCCTATGGCTCAAGTGGGCGATGTTACAGTTTAACTGTGTGCTGACCAGAAAGCGGTTATGGGTAATGGCCATTTTCAAAATGGAGGACGGAAAATTCCCTTGACCACAGTGAACAAACAGGATGCGGGACAGGAGAAAGACACTGAGGAGTAGACTACATGGAAGGTAAGTATGACTTGTGTATGCTTATTTTGACTTTTAATTTTCAGTTCAGGTTTTCTTCACTTAGTGGGCACAAACTACAGCGCTAACCTTATCTGAGGTTAGTGTGCCTTATCTGAGTTAGTGTGCCTTATCTGAGGTTAGTGTGCCTTATCTGCAGTGTGCGATGTAGCTTTGTGCATCTTTTAGTGTGCACAAAGCTATTTAGTGTGCACAAAGCTACTTAAGGTGCACTAAGTTTAGATAAGGCACACTAACTCAGATAAGGCACACTAACCTCAGATAAGGCACACTAACTCAGATAAGGCACACTAACTCAGATAAGGCACACTAACCTCAGATAAGGCACACTAACTGGCTTAGCGCCGGAAAACTCTTTTTTACTCCGGCGCTAACACTTAGCACTGGTTAGTGAATCAAGCCCTTGGGGTGCAGTAACCGAGGCGGCGGACTTGGCCGATTCCCAAGAGATTTCATGCTGAAATCTGTGGTGCCTGCGGTGTATAGGCAGCTGAAAGATCGCTTTCTAATCAGATTTGATCAGGGAGAGATTTGTCTCTTGGTCGAATCTGCCCATTTTTGCTACATGTATGGGTACTTTTTGAAGGTGAAAAATAAGTAAGCTTCGTTAATCAACCCCAATGACTACAGCAGAATGTAATAAAGCTTTACTCATCGTGCGGTAAGATTTTAGGCACGTTATTCTGCATAAAGAGGTTCTGTGTTGTTCTTGTTTTTTTTTTTAAAGTTTCACTTACCCGGGGCTTTTACGCCACCCTAAAGACATCCTGTCCCACGCTGGTCCTCACGGATCCTCCTGCCGTGGATCCCCTTCTAATTATTCGCCTAACTAGACAAATTAGACTGTGCCTGCGCGGCTGCATGCGGCCTCGCTCCCGCTCACATCTCTTGGTGCTTCCAGCGCAGGCGGAGTGAGTGTGAGGGCACGTGGCAGCGCAGGTGCAGTGTCATTCGTCTAGTTAGATGAATAATTAGAAGGTGACCCGTGGCAGGGGACAGGAGGATCTGTGAGTACCAGCGTGGGACAAGACGTCTGAAGAGGGACGGTAGAAGCCCCAGGTAAGTGAAACTTCTTTTTTTTTTTACAAAAGCATCCTAGAACCCCTTTAATTCAGTTTAGTGCATACACTCCATTGTGGCTTATGTATGGCATAGCAACCTCTACCTAAAACAAGCACTTTCTTCAAATAGTACTGCTGTCCTGGAGAGATCACATGCTTAAAAATAAGATTTCAGTATAATTTTTTTTTTAACACCAGACCAGTGCATGCTGTAAAATCACAAATATAGCCAGGTTACAGCACACAATCAATTCAAATGAATATTATCTCTGTACAATAAAATATAATAACCTGTTCATTTTTCTCCACCAGACCGTAGCTGTGTTCTAAGTGACAGCTTTAGCCATGGCATAAATGTTTTTACACTATGGTTACTACCTGTTTTACTCTGAATTAACTGATCCTTGTCACTTTCCTGTTGTCTAACAATAGCAATAGTCCACACACCTGTACAAATAGTATAACTATAACCTCATGTTGACACCATGTCCACCCTTTTTCTCTACATTATAATAGTCACTGTTGAATTGAAAATGGAAAATCCAGTGGTAACATAGCTTGCTTGTTTACCTATTGGCAGTGTGTTACCGCATATACTTTTGATAAAGCTCTGAGCTGACATCCTTGTTTAACAGTATCCCCCTCCTACTGTACAGGTTCCACAGGTGTTCCACAATAACACCTGTTTCATGGAGAACAAATACGATTTGTTTCAATATGCATATTACCCTAGTAGTCAGACAACATTTCCTCAGCGCACACACTGACTGTTTGTTTTAACCTCTCCGTGAATCCAAATAAACACAGGCTAGCTAGACTGGGCATAGATATGTTGACACAGAATACAAACGTCCCTACAAAAAATATTTCATCAAAACATACCAAAGCAGTTATGTACATCCTAAAATATAAAGTGTTTTATTTATATATTTTTACTACTAGGCATGAGACTGCATCTAGATGGTCATATTCAAGAAAACACAATTGATTATTTCAGAACTAAAATATAGTGATGTGCATTACAAGTACTACGAGTACATAGCTACTTGTAATAAAAATGTAAATTAGACAGCACTGCCCGTGGGGGTTAACTAGCTCATGCCGTGGCCTTAACTGATGCACTCAACTCAGAAGAAGAAAGCAGAGGTGTGACGTGGAATGCGACGTGGAACGTGAGTGGAGCGCATCGGCTAAGGCAGTGGCATGGGTAAATTAACCCCACCTCTGCCGCGGGCAGTGCTGTAAAATTTTAATTTTGATTATGAGTAGCTACATACTCACAGCTGCTCATAGTGCACATCACTACTAAAGTACCTGTTTAAAAAAAAGGAAAAATCCAGCGTGTGCCCCCAACCCCAAATCATATGAGTCCCTAACCCCCCTACCCTTGCTGGTAGTTATCTAAGCAGGTGTGTGTGTGTGCATAGCACCTTGTGCAATAATAGTAGAGAGCAGAACATTCAAATAAGCAACAGTGGGTCTTGTGTAATATTCCTTTCAAGCATCTGTTTTGAACTTTCCTTTAAATAAAAAGTAATGTTTTGCAGAGCCTTCTATATTTTGTAGATTAAGTATAAACCACAGTACACTTCCAAATTCTCTGATTGGCTTAATACTTCCAAGTCTTGTGATTGGCCTAAAATTTCCGAGTCTCTGTAATGTGGTATTCCGAGTTCCACTGGGGAAATTCAAAATCTCAGTACTTTGAATTCAGCGGCCTTCAAGAGCTCATTCCTAGAATGGATTTCTGAAGTGTATGCCTGTTAGCACATGATCACAGTCATACAGTATGGGTATTCAGCCTTGTCCCTGCATACAAATATTCCTATAGATTTACTCAATCTTTAAAGTCAATGGGAACCGTTTTATTTTTTCTATTTTGCTATAGTGGACAACTTACCTCCTTCTCCTATAACATTCTGTCCCCATTTCGTTGGTCTTTCTGCAGGCTGGCACCCAAAATCTCCATTTATATTTTTTGACCAGTTCGGTCGAATATTGTAGCTAGAGAGAGGAGGTAGAGCTTCTTTTCCCTGCTCTGTCACTCCTCCGCTACCACTGCAGCACGGCTCCCCTGCTCTCACTATAAGAGCGTGCAGCGTTGGGGGCAGGTCTTTATGCGTGGCTCCCAGCTTGCGCACAGTGACAGGCTGCGCTGCAGGGAGATAAGAGTGACAGTCACAACATACTGCATGCGCGCGCTGTTCCATACACGTAGGTGCGAGCGCACATGCTCACGGCCGCACACATGAAAGTCTCGCGCTATTTTATCGACGCTTGAGACTGTGAGATATTTGGGAGGAAGAGGCTGCCGACCCGGAAGATAAAGCAAAGTTCAGCAGCCATCTTGGAATTATAAGGCAAAGATTTCGGGCTGTATTTACCGAACCAGGGGGTGGGGAGTGGCAAAATTAAGGAGAGGTAAAAGCATTTTTAATATAAAAGCCATACATGTCTTTTTTTTTTTTTTTTATGTGATTCCCAATGGCTTTAAATGATGTTTTATATTCTGTAAATGATGAAATCATCACAGTATGTGTAATCTTATATTGTAGAATTTAATTCTTCAACTGCTTCACTTTTAGCCAACACAATGTTTCACAGAGTTGCATATCCCTCTATGTCTACTTCTGAGAGATTCAACCATTTTGCCCAGATCCAAGCAGAGACCAGCTCAGACAGACAGTAGTGTGCTATTAGTATAAATACTGTGTATCAGTTCCTACTATACATACTGGGGTTGATATGTTTGTATCTAAACAAAAGATGTTTAATAAATAATGCAACAAGTACATTGCATTATTAATCAGAGCTTTATTTTGAACTATTTTAAAACAGAGAAACCGAGAGCCCAATATAGTGTAGTATGTATTGGATCAGGGAGAATTAGTGTGGAGTAAGTATTATACTTACAAACATGGGTTACCGTTTAGGCAACCACTATATAGGCAGGTGGGGAGATTAGACCTGTCCCCACTCAGGATTAAGATGTCGCTCTCTGAAGAAGGAAAGGAGGGTTTGTCACCCTTCCAACCACCAAGGGTGGATATCTTAACAAGTAGATGTACAGAGGCGCCAAAAGGATAAAATATGCTAAAATGTTTAAAATATTCGGGTGGCGGCGGTGGACCGGCCACTCAGAAATAGACTCGATGCTGTCGCTTAAGATAAAGACAATTTATTCACATACTCCATGAACAGAACCGCAACGCGTTTCACGGGTATATTCCCGCTTCCTCAGGCAATAAACAGATAGGAGTACACAGTACAGTCTCAAGGTCACGAATAGCGCCTCTGTGAAGCACTGTGAAGCACTGTGAAGCACTTCCTTTTAGCCCAAGCACAATAAAATCCAACTTTAGAGATTTACCCAATCCAAAATTCAATAACAGTTTTGGCTGGTCTTATACTTTCAAATCTGTGATCACTTCTTGTATCGGTGACCTCTAAAATCTTGTACAAACATGTGAGGACTGTTACATGCAGGCATTGGGATTTGATCCCTTAGATCAGAGCCGGAGCAAGGGCTTCCAGGAATACCCTGTACAGAGTAAAAAGTTACACCAGAGATAACCTATGAGGGAAAAACAGACATACTAATAACAGATACTATTATGAGGAGGCTTGTAGGTCAATATGATCAAATCATTCTATCAATATGATCTAAATATTTACAGTTCAAACTCAGTCCCAGCGTCAAAACAAAACAGTTTATACATAGGTGCGCTTCTGCCAAAGAATGAGCTGTTTCTTCAAGTAGAATATTTTCAAAATTAGATCAGCACTTCCTGTGATTGCCTGTCAGTCCGCTATACACCTCCACCAGTATCACCCTGTGAGATCCACACTCACCAACAGTGGAGGGCCTGGATTACATAGGCCATATGACACGTTTGGGGCATTAATGGGCTTCCCTCGCCCATGATCCTCCTTAGCCTCCTTCACAGCAGCAACTATTCACTCACAGGGTGATACTGGTGGAGGTGTAGCGGACTGACAGGCAATCACAGGATCTGATGTTGAAAATATAACAATGCCTGACACTTTGCTGTCTGTGAACCTCATTGAATTGTGGGAAATAACAGCTTTTTCCAACTTCCAATCAAGCAGTATCTCCCTCTGTGCATAGAACTCTCAGTAAACGAACATTCTGTACAGATCATCTGGCAGCACTAAAGATATCACCACCAGTGATAAATTTCAGTATGTACACAGGCGGACTTCAGACAGCAGTGGGGGATGAGTGTGTGTGGCTGTGCACGCATTAGGGTAATTTCTGTGTGCGTGTTGGTGGTGGTGGTGAGGGGGGGGAGGGTTGCAGTTGTGGCCTAGCGGACGTTTTTTAACAGGTGGCCCTTTTTACTAGTCCCCTATGATTCTTGCCTAGCACTAGAATCTACCAATCACTGTTTGGGTGCCGCTGGTCATATTTTCCTTTTATTGATATTATAATGATCTTTTATTTATAAAGCACCACCATATTACGCAGTGCTTATCATTAGCAATGTCTGCATGCCATTGATATCTGCTTATCATTGGGATTATTTATATGTCATTGATAGTTGTTATCTCTGATATTATCTTCATGTCATTTATATCTGCCTATTGTTGGTAATATCTGCATGTCACTGATATATGCCTATTGTTGGGCAGCACGGTGGCGTAGTGGTTAGCTCTCTCGCCTTGCAGCGCTGGGTCCCTGGTTCGAATCCCAGCCAGGGCACTATCTGCAAAGAGTTTGTATGTTCTCTCCGTGTCTGTGTGGGTTTCCTCCGGGCACTCCGGTTTCCTCCCACATTCCAAAAACATACAGATAAGTTAATTGGCTCCCCCTAAAAAAAAACAAAAAACTTGGCCCTAGACTACAGTACTTACACTACATAATATAGACATATGGCAATGGTAGGGATTAGATTGTGAGCTCCTTTGAGGGACAGTTAGGCCCGGTTCACATTAGCGGTCGCCGTCCGGAATCGCCGTGCCGGAGCCGGACCGCATGCGGAACGGACGGAACGGACGCACGGCATAGCAATGAAAGCCTATGCGTCCGTTCACATGTGTCCGTTTCGTCCGGACCGGATCCGGCCTCCGGCATAAGACCCAACATGCGCTATTTTTTGGTCCGGCTCCTCCGGCAGCCGTATCCGGAGCGGAGCCGGACTGCACCATCCGGCCAATACAAACCAATGAGAACCGGAGAGCGCACAACGCACTGGCTAAAAATCCGGATGTTCTACCCCACTTCCTATGCGTATTGTAGCGGCGATTTTGGATGGGGACACATGGGCAAGCATTTTGGAGTGGAGCAGCAGTGACTTTAAACGTGCTGGAGATGTTGGCAGTATGTCGGAGGTGGAGGTGAGTGCTAAACAGCGGAGGGCCTGATTCCACAGGTCCACCTTCTGCTGACCTCCCAGACCCCAACATTTTTATTCTATTGCTACTATCTTTTGCCAAACGGATCCGGATCGCATCCTGATGAACACCTGATGCAACCTGACCGGATCCGGATCGGATCTGGATCAGAACCGTACGGTTCCGATCCGGATCCGGTCCGGTCAGGTCATCCGGTCCGTTTGGCAGAGAACCGCAAGTGTGAACCGGGCCTTAGTGACAAGATATATATATACTGTACAGCGCTGCGTAATATGTCGGCGCTATATAAATACTAAATAATAATAATAATAATAATAATAATAATTGTTGGTAATATCTGCATGTCATTGATATATGCCTATTGGTGACAATATCTGCACCTCATGCTTCTCATTGTGGTACACTACACGGCCAGGACATTTTCCCCTTCTTTGATGCTCAGCGGTGTGCTGCATATTCTCGGGTCTTAGCAGCTCTCCTGTATTTTTATTGTTGTATCTTTATTTTTTCTTATGTAAATTCAGCTTTATAAGCAATTACCCCGTATTAGTAACATTGTGTGTGTGTGTGTGCGCGTGTGTGCGCGCGTGTGTGCGCGTGTGTGTGCGCGCGCGTGTGTGTGTGTGTACGTGTGTGTATGTGTGTGTGTGTGTGTGTGTGTGTGTGTGTGTGTGCGTGTGTGTGCGCGTGTGTGTGCGTGTGTGTGTGTGTGTGTGTGTACGTGTGTGTGTGTGTACAGTGTGTGTGTGTGTACAGTGTGCGTGTGTGTGTGGTGTGTGTGTGTGTACAGTGTGCGTGTGTGTGTGTGGTGTGTGTGTGTGTGTGTGTGCGTGTGTGTGTGATGGAGGGTTACACAGGTTACCTTGCCAGGGGCACAAATAGGTCAGACACGGCTCTGCCTGCCAGACTCAGACTATTTGAAGGAAGTGCCAATGAAACAAACAGAGATCACACTATAAAGGAAAATATCATGCCGGGAAATTTGCATACGTTGTCATACCAGGATATGTACAGCTTACATAGCTCACAACTATCTATCTTTTAGAGGGAAACACTGTTTCAGAGGCTAGCCCTTTGTACCTTTGTCTTCCTTTAATGGTAATTTTTTTGTATAAAGATACAATTTTTCTTTCTAAATAGTGGTTACATTTTCCTTTTTTTGTGGGATCTCTACATTGTTGCCTTGTTTACCCTCAAATAATAAATATAAAGGAATATCGGCAATGGAAGAAAAGACCAGTGTGAATTAAAAAAAATATTTGTTTTACTCCTGAATCCTTCCTGACCCGTCTGAATACAGGTGTGACTGGAGGTGTGACTGGAGGTGTGACTGGAGGTGTGACTGCGGGTGTGACTGCGGGTGTGACTGGAGGTGTGACTGGAGGTGTGACTGGGGGTGTGACTGGAGGTGTGACTGGGGGTGTGACTGGAGGTGTGACTGGAGGTGTGACTGGAGGTGTGACTAGGGGTGTGACTGGAGGTGTGACTGGAGGTGTGACTGGGGGTGTGACTGGAGGTGTGACTGGAGGTGTGACTGGAGGTGTGACTGGGGGTGTGACTGGAGGTGTGACTGGGGGTGTGACTGGGGGTGTGACTGGAGGTGTGACTGGGGGTGTGACTGGGGGTGTGACTGGGGGTATGACTGGGGGTGTGACTGGAGGTGTGACTGGGGGTGTGACTGGAGGTGTGACTGGAGGTGTGACTGGGGGTGTGACTGGGGGTGTGACTGGGGGTGTGACTGGAGGTGTGACTGGAGGTGTGACTGGGAGTGTGACTGGAGGTGTGACTGGGGGTGTGACTGGAGGTGTGACTGGAGGTGTGACTGGAGGTGTGACTGGGGGTGTGACTTGAGGTGTGACTGGAGGTGTGACTGGGGGTGTGACTGGAGGTGTGACTGGAAGTGTGACTGGGGGTATGACTGGGGGTATGACTGGAGGTGTGACTGGGGGTATGACTGGAGGTGTGACTGGGGGTGACTGGAGGTGTGACTGGGGGTGTGACTGGAGGTGTGACTGGGAGTGTGACTGGGAGTGTGACTGGAGGTGTGACTGGGGGTGTGACTGGAGGTGTGACTGGAAGTGTGACTGGGGGTATGACTGGAGGTGTGATTGGGGGTATGACTGGAGGTGTGACTGGGGGTGTGACTGGGGGTGTGACTGGAGGTGTGACTGAGGGGGGTGACTGGGGGTGTGACTGGAAGTGTGACTGGGGGTATGACTAGAGGTGTGACTGGGGGTGTGACTAGAGGTGTGACTGGGGGTGTGACTACAGGTGTGACTGGAGGTGTGACTGGGGGTGTGACTGGAGGTGTGACTGGGGGTGTGACTGGGGGTGTGAATGGGGGTGTGAATGGAAGTGTGACTGGGGGTGTGACTGGAGGTGTGACTGGGGGCGTGACTGGAGGTGTGACTGGGGGTGTGACTGGAGATGTGACTGGGGGTATGGTGGGTATATGTCTTTTGCTCAAATATGTTTGTACATAAAATGTGTTCCTCTTTTTCATCTCAGAAAGCATATAAAACTCTGCCATACCAGGATATTTTAAAAGGCTGGTTTGCCCACGAACAGAGATTAACCTTGTAACCTTTTTCAAAACATTTTGAAATACATTCCCACTCCTGAGTAAGTATCCCATAGGGGCTGGTTTTTTTTTCTTACAAGTGTACTGTAACATTTAAAACATGCAGGAGTGTTATATAAACATTTTTCCTATGAGCTTAAATTATTATTATTATTATTTTGGATTAATATAGTGCCAGCATCTTCCATGTTTCTGTACAATAGACTAGAGCAGTGTTTCTCAACATTTTATTGGTATGTACCCTTTTTAAAACCCTGTACTCACCAAGTACCCCCTAGCATAGTAAACATTATCACAAGTACTATCAAAAATAGAGCACATGTTGTGTGCATAGCACACCAATAAACAAATGAAAAGGAATAGAAAAACCCATCTTTGCAAAAGTATAAACTAATTTTATTAGAAATCTTAAAAAAGGAACGCAGTGTTTGTCCCTAAAGTGCAAATCCCCATAAGTTAAAAAGACCCAGGAAACATGTCCTAATCACCAACTGCATATAATAACCCTGGCAGAGGAGAGAAACCACTCCAGGGAACGCTCCCTGCCTTAACCCTAAGTGCACTTTGTAAAGCAGGCCTGCAAATAAAGTTCCTGTTGCTGTAAACGCTGGTGCTGTAAACAAAAAGCAGGATAAGTTCAACATGCAGCAAATCTACTGCGTTCACACTATAAATGGCAAGCACAAAGTGCATCCAGTCTAATATGCATATCAAAGCTGCTCCAGCAGGAATCTTGTATATAGTATTATCCAGCACAAGCAAAGCTGCAAAGCATAAGCAGCAAATGGCAGTTCACAATGCAAATATATGCTTCAGGATGATGGATGCATCCAACCTAATATACAAGTCCAAGCGGCTCCAGCAGCAGGCTTGTGTATAATATTATGCAGCACAAACAGGGATGCAAAGCATATGCGGCAGGTAGCAGTTCACAGTGCAAATATGTGCTTCAGGGTTATAATAATCAGTCAACAGATTTGTGATTTAGCTTACCAGCACCCTCCTGGGTGCATGCAGTAGTGACACGACACAGGTTCCGGGCCAGGTGGTTGAGTTACCACATGCTGCGCTCTACCCCGCTAAGGCTGCGGGGGAGCAGGTGAGTTTGGATGGCCTCTCAGATTGCTGCCCCGTCAGGGACGTCTCCCTACGGGGGAAAGATGGTATGGAAGTAGTCAGGGGGACATGCAGCAGCCTCTCCCCTCTCCACTCACATGGATGCTGCAAACAGCATGGACTTCCCTTTCCAATTCTCCAGATGACATCACTTTTCCTTAGCTACACGAGTACCCCTTGACAAATATACTGTATATTTAATCTTAGTACATGATAATTGGTTCAAAATTATTTCCAAGCATTTACTATTGCTTTGAATTAGCTAAAATACTAATTTGGTGTTGTTTAAATAAGATTTATCATTTTCTAAAACTCTAAATGTGTTATTCTTGGTTAAGTATATCAAGCCTGAGTAACCCTGAGACCATCAGAAGTACCCCCTGGGGGATGCGTACCACACATTGAGAACCTAGGGACTAGAGGATACACAATAGCGACAGTAGCATGACAATGGGTAACAGATGGACAGTTGGTCAGGGATGCATGATTATATGAAGGTGGAAAATATGTAACACTTTACACAGCAGTAATAACACATAAGAGAAGAAGCCTGCCCGAAGGAGCTTACAGTCTAAAGGCAGTGTTTCTCAAACCTGTCCTCGTGACTTCCCAATGGTGCATGTTTTGCAGGCAACCTCACCTATGCACAGGTGGGGTAATTATTGTCTCAACTACATGGAATCCACTTAGCTGAACGCAGCGTGACCAAGCACTTGTTTAGACATGAAATGGACGTCGCTTGCCCACATCGTGCTCGTCACCCCCACCTCGCCACTCCACTCTTTTCAACCGGACACCAGAATTTGGACAGTCCAGGATTACAATCAATGTAAGATGCAAGCTTGAATGCAGATATAGTAAGTCATCGTTTTCTGCAGGCGGATGGTGCATGCATTCCTTCTTCTCCTATCAAAATGGTTTGATTCTCCTCTACTTTTGATGCGAAGCACATGCCTAGATAAATGCATCGTGGATAAGTACAAGAGTGGGTGAGATACACAGTTATTTTTCCTTTTCACCAGTTCATTGTATTTAGATTAAGGGAGTGCCACACATTTGTTCTCTGTCTCTCTTAAGAACCTGAGACACTAATTACCCCACCTGTGCATAGGTGAGGTTGCCTGCATAACATGCACCGTTGGGGAGTCACAAAGACATGTTTGAGAAACACTGGTCTAAGGAATAAATGTTTTATTAATATTTAAATGTTTTCTCTTTGTTGTTTTTAATAAAAAAATGTAGCCTCCCCATGCCTTCTTACCACTTTAGTTGGGTGACCCGAAAGCAACAGCTCAAGAGCATAAGGCTATGTTTCCTGGATACAACTGGCCAAACATAGTGCCCCAAAAATATATGTAAACCGTTTTGTTTTCAAAAATAGGTTCATATATGTCCCCCATTTTTTTGCCTTTTTACCTGGTCTGGTTGCCTTTGCTTAACTGCAGGGACTGTACAGTGGAAGTTTTTTTCCTTAGCTACAGTAACAAATAACAGAAAGTTTCCTATTTCAGGTAAGATAAGGACACTATAACAGAAGGTAATTGAACCCCCACCTTCTTTTGAAGAGTTTATACAGTGATGTAAGCCTATTCTCTAGATGATGTTTACTGTGGGAGGGACAGTTGGCTGTGGCAGTAGAGAGGGAAATTTAACATTGAGCTGGGTTAAAAAAAAAAGGAAAAGGGCAAAAATGATGTCACTTTTGGCATCACAGAGACATAGTAAAGATGGAAATTGAAGAAACAGACTTCTTCTACGTATTATTTCATATCACATTTCTCCTAAATCTGACAGTGAACACTAAAAACAATGGGATAGGTAAGCCTCTCTAGGCATGAAATAGTAGCCCGGTGGGGCGAGATGAGAGAATGCAGGACCGTGGTGCTTCTGTGAGCAACTATGCTTACAACATAGGAGGAGGGGAGCCGATGACAGCCGGGTGCTCACCAAAACTAGCCGGGTGGGGCACCTGGCTAAATGAACCTGGGAAGAACACTGGGTAAGCTAAATAAGTAATTTCTGTAAGTAAGTAACTGGATGATTTTGTTTTCAGTTAATGTGGAGTTTAGCATTGGGAGGTACCTTGCAATGGGGTAGCTGACAAGGTCTGAAGTTGCCGACTACAAGCAAGATAATAATATTCTTCTAACAACTTAGCCTTCCAGCAACATTAAGCAGTAAATAAAAAAATAGAAAAACACATGCTTAATCCTGTGTAGTAAATATGAAAAAGATCTACTAAAAACTCCCTTTTCCCTATGCTTTATTCAGAATAGGATGACTCCATAGGCTGTTTTTTTTTCTTTTACAAAGCAGCATCCTTCACACTGAATACATTTTTTGATAACTTTTTAAAAATGACTCAAAGTCAAGTAACAGACTGCTTTACAATGTCACTTTTACTATTGTGACTATAGCTTTATTTTCGCATAGTTTTCCTGCGTTGGAAAAGCCCAAAAATTATATGGTACTTAATCTGGGTCTTATGAAGAGTTTCCTATTGCAGTCTCCAGTCTTACCAATTTCAGACAATACAACAGCAGCAGAAATCACTGTTTCTTAAACTAATCCAGTATTTTTTTCGTTGCAGAGGTCCACAATCTCTGCAAATTGAAGCCTCACAACACTCACTGGTGGGAAAGATGCCATAGCTGATGGGAAAGATGCCATTGCACCCAGGCTGGCGATTGGTGCTGCATGAAGCCTATGGCCTCAACTTCATCTTCATCAGTCAGGCTTTGAGAAATGCAGTATACGATAAACAGTAGTGCCATACCTGCATCGAAGAAAAGATGGCACTAGAAGGGGTACAAAACCTCAAGATGAGATTGATCAAGGTGATAAGTGCCCTAGGCTATCTTGGTTTATTTTCAATCAAACAACAACAACAAAAAACACTTAAAAATTGCTACACTTCTAAAATAAATCAGCAGAATCCAACTAAAGTAATTATAGACATGCATGTACAGTGGGATGCGAAAGTTTGGGCAACATTGTTAATCGTCATGATTTTCCTGTATAAATCGTTTGTTGATACAATAAAAAAGTCAGTTAAATATATCATATAGGAGACACACACAGTAATACTTGAGAAGTGAAATTACCGGTAAGTTTATTGGATTTATAGAAAGTGTGCAATAATTGTTTAAACAAAATTAGGCAGGTGCATAAATTTGGGCACCACAAAAAAGAAATTAAATCAATATTTAGTAGATCCTCATTTTGCAGAAATTACAGCCTCTAAACGCTTTCTGTAGGTTCCAATGAGAGTCTGGATTCTGGTTGAAGGTATTTTGGACCATTCCTCTTTACACAACATCTGTAGTTCATTCAGGTTTGATGGCTTCTGAGCATGGACAGCTCACTGCAGATTTTCAATTATATTCAGGTCTGGGGACTGAGATGGCCATTCCAGAACACTGTACTTGTTCCTCTGCATGGATGCCTTAGTGGATTTTGAGCAGTGTTTAGGGTCGTTGTCTTGTTGAAAGATCCAGCCCCAGTGCAGCTTCAGCTTTGTCACTGATTCCTGGACATTGGTCTCCAGAATCTGCTGATACTGAGTGGAATCAGTGCATCCCTCAACTTTGACAAGATTCCCATTCCCTGCACTGGCCACACAGCCCCACAGCATGATGGAACCACCACCATATTTTACTGTAGGTAGCAAGTGTTTTTCTTGGAATGCTGTGTTGTTTTTCCTCCATGCACACCCCTTGTTATGCCCAAATAACTCAATTTTAAATTCATCAGTCCACAGCACCCAAAATGAAGCTGGCTTGTCCAAATGTGCTTTAGCATACCTCAAGCGCCTCTGGTTGTGCTGTGGGCGGAGAAAAGGCTTCCTCTGCATCACTCTCGCATACAGCATCTTTTTGTGTAAAGTGTACCGAATGGTTGAACGATGCACAGTGACTCCATCTGCAGCAAGATGATGTTGTAGGTCTTTGGTGCTGGTCTGTGGGGGGACTCCCAATGACATCACGACGTCGATGACGTCATGCCGCTCATCTCCATGGCGACGGGGGAAGCCCTCCAGGAAATCCCGTTCTTTGAATGGGATTTCCTGATCGGAGATCGCCGGAGGCGATCGAAGAGGGTGGGGGGATGCCGCTGCACAGCGGCTATCATGTAGCGAGCCCTGGGCTCGCTACATGATTTAAAAAAATAAATAAAAAGAACTGCTCTGCTGCCCCCTGGCGGTTTTTAATAGACCGCCAGGAGCAGGGCTGGGACAAGGTCCACCACCAACAGAGGCTGGTCTGCCCAAGTGCGCCTCCCCCCAATTTAATGCAACAAATAATACAGTATTTATAGAGCAAACACCTCTGGCCCACAGGAGCGTGTTGAGGAGGCCCCACTGCTGGCCAGAGGGACTTGGACTGGCGTCGTGGGCACAGCACAGGAGGACTCCAGGGAGCTGCAAGAAGCCCCAGGTAAGTTCAACTCAAATTTCCTTTAAGGCAGGCAGCATAATTCTGGCCACAAGTGTTTATAGGTGCAGAATGAATGATATACTATATTCACAAACTCATCCTGCACCTATATACACAGGTGACAGACACTATGCTGCTTGCAGGCATAGAGATGCCAAAGTATATCCAAATATACAGCAGATTCAACTCATAAACTCAATATTTCGCCCTGAGCAAGAAATTGGCAAGATATCTGACCCAGAAAAGCATAGCAGACAGGAGGAATCTCCACTACAGTATTTGATATAGTAAAGATTATATACATATTCCAGTGCTTAGCTGCCCAAATGTAGAACCAAACAAGATGTAAATGAGGGAAAGGTTTTAAAATCTGGATTTTAAGAAGGAGATAAAACATCAAAAGAGATGTACAGAAGGCTGTATATATGGCCCTTTCACATGGACATCCTGTGCTTTTTCAAGGTTTGTAGGGCAAAAAGTGTTGGATGTGACATCTATGGGAAACAGCCATTGTTTGTGCCGTCTGCATATCTTTGTGATGTTTGAATCGCTCAGATCTTAACAACTAACCACCAACCAACCAACCAGGCAGTCAGTTACTACTACTCACTGACTGACTGTAAATGTAATGTGACATTGACGCTCTGACTGTCTGTGACAATAACTTACTTGATTACTTATGGCCGCAGCAGGTGCCTGCCAAACCGACAGACCATTCCCAATGACGCAGCCAGCCCAGCCAGAGAAGACGCCTCACGCCTGCGAGGGACGTTATTCACATGACGAAGAAGGGGGGCGGGCCGAGCTCAGCTAGCAGCCACCAGCCACAGCATCAAGAAAAGGGGCAGGCCGCGGGCGGGACTCACGCGAGAGCCATGAAGCGTCCACCACAGTAAGCATAGGCTTACGTGAGCTGCACGCTTGATATTATAACAACATGCACAGCCCGGCGGCGGCTTGAGAGAGCGGGGGGGCGGTGCCGCGCCGGCGTTATGTAACCATGGCAACTGTGCACTCTCAGGGAGAGAAGAGAGTGTACAGTACACGGAGACAAATCCGTCGCTGCCGCTTAAATAAATTAGTAGTGTAGCGGGCGGTAAATTGCAGGGCGGGCGCCAGCAGGCAGACACAGATCGGACTCGGCCTATGCCTATGATTTACTATAGTGACAGGCGCTCAGAGGCCGTAGCCTCGTGAGCCTATGTGTCGGCCCGGCTCTGGCCAGGAGGGTTAAACAATTATTGCACACTTTCTGCAAATGCAATAAACTAAATTTCACTTCTCAAATATCACTGTGTCTCCTATATGTTATATTTATCTGACATTTTTTATCATAACCACCAACGATTTATGCAGGAAAATCATGACGATTAACAACATTGCCCAAACTTTCGCATCCCACTGTATAGCAGGGAACCAGTCTTAAAGTGGACTTGAACTCTTGCACAGGACAGAAGGAAAACATAGAGAAATGCACCCTGTATGTATTTAGAGAGTTTAGCTTGTCTAATTCCCCCTCATCTGTGACTAAGTACAAGTTGTAATTTGATCCCTCAGCTGTGTCAGCTGACTGCCACAGGCAGAGAGCTAATTGGTAAACACAGGATGTTAACAATATGGCTAGGTTCACAGTGGTCAGTTGTATAATGCACGCTTTATAATGACTGTGAACTACAATGGAGTCTGGACATACACTTTCAGGCTGGGTTTACATATGACATAGCGTGATAAAGTAGCGTTTTAGGATGGTGCGTTTGCCATTTTCTACTGCGTTTTTACTGCGTTTTTGGTGCGTTTGCATTTTTTCACGCAAATGCGTTTCTCAATGTAAAACGCATATGCATTTTTTAATATAACTTTATGCAAATCACTAGGAAGACAACAGGAAGCGGAAACATATCAGAGATCTTTATTTTTTGATAAAAAACACATTAAAAAAAACTCTATGCATATGCGTTACCATAGACTTTCATTATGTGCGTTTTGGCAACCATCCTGCATAATATGCAACACTACCAGCGCTTGCGAAATGCATACTGGAAAAACGCAGTGCAGCACAGCTTCTTCTGCGTCCCATACACTAACATTGCTGCATAAAACGCAGCGTTTCCCGCTACACTAGCGTTTCTGCTATGTGTGCACCCAGCCTAATACAAAGCCTGCATGCAGTGAGTTAGAATAATGCGATCAGTTACAATGCAGCACTATGAACAGCCCCATTGAATTGTATGGGCAGTGAGTTCACCTGCAGAATTATTCTGCAATGCAACTGACCACTGTGAACAGGACCTCAGTCTAAATCAATGAAAGCGGGTAGGAAGTAGATACACTGCAGATTTATTGCAGGATTTGTATCGGATGAAACAAAGATTTTTTTTCTTTAAAGGTTATTATGCTGTTGCTTACCTTTTAGAGCAGAGAGGAACTTCTGAGTTCAGGTCCACTTTAAAAATTGATACTCTTCTAAAATAAATCAGGAGAATCCAACTAAAGTAGTTATAGACATGCATGTACCTGTATAGCAAGGAACCAGTCTTAAAGAGGAACTCCAGCCTGAACAAACATACTGTCATTAAGTTACATTAGTTATGTTAATTAAAATAGATAGGTAATATAATCTCTTACCCGCACTGTTTTAAAAGAACAGGCAAATGTTTTATTTCATGATGGCAGCCATCTTTTTGGTTGAAAGGAGGTGACAGGGAGCATTAGACACAGTTCCAACTGTCCTGTGTCCTGAGCACCTCTCCCAGTTGCTAGGCAACGTGAATAACAACATAGGCAATCCCATCATGCTCTGCACAGCATCAGGGAAAAAAAGCCCGGGCTTTTTTTCTTTGATGGGTGGAGCTTAGGTAAAAAATGTAGCTAAAAATGATGCTTTGGTAAGAAAAACAAAGTTTTGATGCTGTGAAACTGTTAAAGAAACACCAAGCCTTTTTAGTTCTGCTGAGTAGATTTTTAGTCCGGAGGTTCACTTTAAGGCTAGGTTCACAGTGGTCAGATGCATAATGCAGGTGTTATAAGGAGTGTGAACTGCAATGGAAACTGGACATAAACTATAATACAAAGCCTGCATGCAGCAAGTTAGAAAAACACGATTGTTACTGTGAACAGGCCCATCCAATTGTATGGGCAGTGAGTTGACATGCAGAATTATTCTGCTGCGCAACTGAGCACTGTGAACTTAGCCTAAAAGCTGAATAAATGATCTGCATGGCTTGAATTAAGGTTTTCAGGTAGCGGAGATGCCTTAATTGAGTCATGTGATATTACATACAGTAATAACTTTAACCACTTCTGTACTACGCTATTTTGTGCTGATCTGTGCTGCGTGGGCTCTCCAGCCCACAGCTAGTGTTGGGCGAACAGTGTTCGCCACTGTTCGGGTTCTGCAGAACATCACCCTGTTCGGGTGATGTTCGAGTTCGGCCGAACACCTGACGGTGCTCGGCCAAACCGTTCGGCCACATGGCCGAACTAAGAGCGCATGGCCGAACGTTCCCCGAACGTTCGGCTAGCGCTGTGATTGGCCGAACGGGTCACGTGGTTCGGACCCGAACGCGCTCTGATTGGCCAAACTGTCACGTGGTTCGGGTAAATAAATACCCGAACCACGTCATATCTCCGCCATTTGTCTGTGGGTTTAGCTTTGGGTAGGCAGGCAGGGTAGTTCGCGTTCCAGCCACGCTAGCCAGGGTCCCCCCTGTCATTGTGTCGCTGCTGGGAACAGTAGTACACCGCTCGCTCAGCCACACTATATAGCATTCTGTTTACTGCCACTCTGTGTACCTCGCTCAGCCACATTATATAGCATTCTGTTCACTGTTCTGTGTCTGCTGGGAATAGTGGTACACCGCTCGCTCAGCCACACTATATAGCATTCTGTTTACTGTTCTGTGTCTGCTGGGAATAGTGGTACACCGCTCGCTCAGCCACACTATATAGCATTCTGTTTACTGTTCTGTGTCTGCTGGGAATAGTGGTACACCGCTCGCTCAGCCACACTATATAGCATTCTGTTTACTGTTCTGTGTCTGCTGGGAATAGTGGTACACCGCTCGCTCAGCCACACTATATAGCATTCTGTTCACTGTTCTGTGTCTGCTGGGAATAGTGGTACACCGCTCGCTCAGCCACACTATATAGCATTCTGTTTACTGTTCTGTGTCTGCTGGGAATAGTGGTACACCGCTCGCTCAGCCACACTATATAGCATTCTGTTTACTGTTCTGTGTCTGCTGGGAATAGTAGTACACCGCTCGCTCAGCCACACTATATAGCATTCTGTTTACTGCCACTCTGTGTACCTCGCTCAGCCACATTATATAGCATTCTGTTCACTGTTCTGTGTCTGCTGGGAATAGTGGTACACCGCTCGCTCAGCCACACTATATAGCATTCTGTTTACTGTTCTGTGTCTGCTGGGAATAGTGGTACACCACTCGCTCAGCCACACTATATAGCATTCTGTTTACTGCCACTCTGTGTACCTCGCTCAGCTACATTATATAGCATTCTGTTCACTGTTCTGTGTCTGCTGGGAATAGTGGTACACCGCTCGCTCAGCCACACTATATAGCATTCTGTTTACTGTTCTGTGTCTGCTGGGAATAGTGGAACACCGCTCGCTCAGCCACACTATATAGCATTCTGTTTACTGTTCTGTGTCTGCTGGGAATAGTGGTACACCGCTCGCTCAGCCACACTATATAGCATTCTGTTTACTGTTCTGTGTCTGCTGGGAATAGTAGTACACCGCTCGCTCAGCCACACTATATAGCATTCTGTTTACTGCCACTCTGTGTACCTCGCTCAGCCACATTATATAGCATTCTGTTCACTGTTCTGTGTCTGCTGGGAATAGTGGTACACCGCTCGCTCAGCCACACTATATAGCATTCTGTTTACTGTTCTGTGTCTGCTGGGAATAGTGGTACACCACTCGCTCAGCCACACTATATAGCATTCTGTTTACTGCCACTCTGTGTACCTCGCTCAGCCACATTATATAGCATTCTGTTCACTGTTCTGTGTCTGCTGGGAATAGTGGTACACCGCTCGCTCAGCCACACTATATAGCATTCTGTTTACTGTTCTGTGTCTGCTGGGAATAGTGGTACACCGCTCGCTCAGCCACACTATATAGCATTCTGTTTACTGTTCTGTGTCTGCTGGGAATAGTGGTACACCGCTCGCTCAGCCACACTATATAGCATTCTGTTTACTGTTCTGTGTCTGCTGGGAATAGTAGTACACCGTTTACCCGCCACTGTATAGCATTGTGCTCTGTGTCGCTGCTGGGAATAGTGGTACACCGCTCACCCGTCACTGTATAGCATTGTGCTCTGTGTCGCTGCTGGGAATAGTGGTACTGTATAGCATTTCTGTACTGCCACTGTACTGCTGCCAGTCAGCGTGTACTGTAAGGATAAGTGAAATGAGGAAGAAATCCGGTGAAAGAGGGAGGGGCAAGGGAAGAGGTGTTTCCCCTGACGGTTCACGTACAGGCCACAGGGGAGCACCCAAGAAAACCCACTCAATACCGCCCATGTTGTCCAGGACAACAACCCTCACAAATCCAAAAGAACAGGACCAGATAATTACTTGGATGACCTCTCAAGCGTCCAGCAGTGGGTTAAGCAGCACCAGCACATCAGGCACGAGGTCCGAGTCCTCAGCCAGTTACAAGGAGCCAGTGGGCACAAAGCTGACACAACCGGCAGCGACACCACGCACACAACTGCCAGATAACCAGTCCGATGAATTACCTCAGGACACAATGGGGTATTCGCAGGAGCTATTCCCAGCCCAACAAACTTCCACCTTTCAAAGGTCTTTGGAGGAACAGCCAGAAATGTTGTGCCTGGATTCACAACCGTTAACTGTGGGAAATGCACCGCGCACTGAAATACAAGGCGAGTCCGAGGAGGACTCGGAAACCCAAATCCCAGAGCAATTTGGGCAGGAGGGGTTGCAATTGCAGGAGGTCGGCCGACAAGATCTGGAAGACGACGTTGGAGTGTGCTGCGCAGAGGTTGTTGTGGGGAGCTCTACTCCACGGCGGCGGCCCACAATGACATATGACGAGTTTGAGGAGATGGAAGAGGAGGGTATGGACAATGTGGACAGAGACCCAGATTTTGTTTGTGAACGAGAACATCGCCGTCGTAGCAGCAGCACAGATGAGTCTGTTGAAGAACCCACTGCTGCACGAGTTCGCCTTGTGCCACAAGGTAGGCGGCGCGCAATTTCAGGCACCACAAGCGTGGAAGTTCAAGTGAGAGGCAAAAGAGGAGCAAACAGAAATCGCCAGCAAGGAGGCAGGTGCTCCAAAGTCTGGGCTTTCTTTGAAGACTGCACTGAGGATGTTACCATGGCGATTTGCAAGGTGTGCAAGACCCGCCTGAGCAGGGGGAAAAGTATTAACAACCTCTCCACCACCAGCATGAGCCGTCACATGCTATCCAAACATCCCACTCTGTGGGCAAACGCGTCAGGACAGGGTACCAGCAACAACACTGCCTCCCTTGGGTTCACCAGACTCACCACCAGACCCGCCTCAGCAGCAGCAGTAGCCCAGCCATTGCATGGTTCACAACATTCACAAACATCAGACGACGCTGACACTGTCACTTTCCGGAGTAGTGCTCTTGAGGTCTCCCAGTGTTCATCAAACACAACAACCAACAGCCCTTCCGTGTGCAGCGCTACGGTTCAGTTGTCTGTGTCGGAGATGTTTGAGCGCAAGAGGAAATTGCCAGCAAATGACCCCCGGGCCGTGGCAGTAACAGCCAGCATAGCCAAGCTTCTGGCCTGCGAAATGCTGCCATATCGAGTGGTGGAGACAAACAGCTTCAAGGGCATGATGTCAGTGGCCATCCCACGTTACGTGGTTCCCAGCCGCTACCACTTTGCGCGCTCTGCAGTGCCTGAGTTGCATGAGCACGTGGTCAGCAAAATAACCCGAAGCTTGAAGAATGCCGTTGCCTGCAAGGTTCACCTCACCACTGACACCTGGACGAGTGCGTTCGGCCAGGGTCGATACATCTCCCTTACCGCGCACTGGGTGAACCTTGTGGAGCCTGGCAGCGATTCCTCACCTGCTACGGCACGGGTGTTGCCCACGCCACAAACAGCTGCACCGCCGTCCCTCCCACTGGATAACAACAGCAGCACCTACCTCTCTGACTCCTTCTCCTCCAACGCATCTCAAAGCTGTACCTCATCCGGAAACGCTAACCCAGCAGCAGTAGGATCGTGGAAGCAGTGCAGCACAGCTGTTGGCATGCGTCAGCAAGCGTTGCTGAAGCTAATCTGCCTTGGGGATAAGCAGCACACAGGGGAGGAAATTTGGAGGGGAATAAAGGAACAGACGGATTTGTGGCTGGCACCGCTGGACCTGAAACCGGGCATGGTTGTGTGTGATAATGGGAGTAATCTCATTCGCGCTTTAAGGTTGGCTAAGCTGACACACATCCCTTGCCTGGCGCACGTGATGAACCTAGTAGTTCAGCGGTTCCTGAGGACATACCCAGGCGTGGACGATCTTCTGTTGAAGGTGCGTCGAGTGGCCAAACATTGTAGAAATTCCAGTACTGCTTCGGGGGCACTCGCCAAGATGCAGGAGCGCTTCAATCTCCCCCACCATCGCTTGCTGTGTGATGTCCCTACGCGCTGGAATTCTACGCTGCACATGCTAGCCCGCTTTTGCGAGCAGAAGAGTGCAGTGGTCCAGTACATGACGGCGCAGTACCGAGGCGCATCCGGCCAGCTGCCAAGCTTCTGTGGATCCGATTGGGCCAACATGTTGGACCTCTGCCAAGTCCTCCAAAATTTTGAGCAATCCACGTTGCTTGTGAGCAGTGACAACTCTTCAGTCAGCATTACCATACCACTGCTGTGTTTACTGAAGAGGTCGATGTTAAAAATCAAGGAAACAGCTGTCATGATGCAACTGGGGGAATCTGAAGGAGAAAACGATCAGCGTGATGGTACCAACATCAGGCCATCCGCCTCAGGGAACGCTGGCCCCAGCAGCTATGACGAAGAAGAGGAGGAGGAACAGCTGGAGTTGGAGCAGGAATTTCATGCCACCACTGAGGAGGGCCAGTGCGGTGCACGTTGGACTTCCACAATTCAACGCGAATGGTCAGCAGAAGCAGGCCAGGAGGAAGGTGACGACTATGATGCATCACAACAACTATCACAACGCTCACAAGAGGATGATGAGGATTCTGGTAGGACTCTGGCACACATGGCTCAATTCATGCTAGACTGCATTGAACGTGACCCACGCATTGTGCGCATTCTGGACAACACCAATTACTGGGTTTATACCCTTCTGGATCCACGGTACAAACACAATGTTCCAAAACTGCTTGAAGAAAGAGTCAGACAGGTCAAAATGGAAGAATACCAGCAGGCCCTTGTGGAGACTTTAGAGAGGAGATTGACATCCTCCCCCTCCTCTAGCCAGTTGTACGCAGACAGACTGACTTCCGCAAACCCAGGACGACCAGGAGGGCAGCAAACAACGCAAGCCGCAGCTAGTACCCAAAAGGGAACGGTATCGGCAGTGTCCTTGGAGTGGGAAAATTTTCTGACACCCATGCAGCAGCAGCCCACTGAACAGCAAGCGTGCAGATCCACCTCCAACACCGATCGCCTGGAGAAGATGGTCAAGGACTACATGTCAGATGACGTAGCTGTGTCGAACAATCCATCTGCACCCTTCAACTATTGGGTATCGAAGCTAGACACCTGGCACGAACTGGCAATGTACGCAATAGAGGTGCTGGCTTGCCCGGCAGCCAGCGTTATGTCGGAACGCTGTTTCAGTGCTGCCGGAGGCATCGTCACAGATCGGCGTATCCGCCTCTCTACAGAAAATGCAGACCGTCTGACTCAAATTAAAATGAATCAATCCTGGATTGGAAATGACTACGCAACACTCCAGGACCCCAACCAAGTAACATGACCAATGAACATCTGGGATGGTGTAGCGTTTCCGGTCCCTGTTTATTGAACCTCTCATCTGTATTACATTTATGACTGCATGGCGGCAAAAAGCATTGCTGCTATATCCGCACGCTTTTTGTCCTCATGCAAGGCCTGGGTTGTTGTGTCTCAAAAACCGTGGCCTTCTCCTCCTGCGCCTGCTCCTGTTCCATCACGTCTGCTGCTGCTGGGTTAGCGTTGCCGCGTGGTCCCTGTTTATTGAACCACCTATCTTTATTACATTTATGACTTCATAGCGGTACAAAGCATGCTATCCGCACGCTTCTTGCCCTCATGCAAGGCCTGGGTTGTTGTGTCTCACAAAGCGTGGCCTTTTCCTCCTGCGCCTCCTCCTGTTCCATCACGTCTGCTGCTGCTGGGTTAGCGTTGCCGCGTGGTCCCTGTTTATTGAACCACTTATCTTTATTACATTTATGACTGCATGGCGGTACAAAGCATGCTATCCGCACGCTTCTTGCCCTCATGCAAGGCCTGGGTTGTTGTGTCTCACAAAGCGTGGCCTTCTCCTCCTGCGCCTCCTCCTGTTCCATCACGTCTGCTGCTGCTGGGTTAGCGTTGCCGCGTGGTCCCTGTTTATTGAACCACTTATCTTTATTACATTTATGACTGCATGGCGGTAAAAAGCATGCTATCCGCACGCTTTTTGTCCTCATGCAAGGCCTGGGTTGTTGTGTCTCACAAAGCGTGGCCTTCTCCTCCTGCGCCTCCTCCTGTTCCATCACGTGTGCTGCTGCTGGGTTAGCGTTACCGGTCCCTTTTCCTGGAACCTCTTATATGTATTACATTTATGACTGCATGCCGACAAAAAACATGTTACCTGTGCAAAGAAAACAGACATTTCCCGCATTTAAAAGACAGTTTTCCCTTTGAAACTTTAAAATCGATTTTCTCAAAAACTATAAGCTCTTTTTGCTAATTTTTTTTTCCTCTTGTACCCACTCCCAAGGTTCACATACCCTGTAAATTTGGGGTATGTAGCATGTAAGGAGGCTTTACAAACCACAAAAGTTCGGGTCCCCATTGACTTCCATTATGTTCGGAGTTCGGGTCGAACACCCGAACATCGCGGCCATGTTCGGCCTGTTCGGCCCGAACCCGAACATCTAGATGTTCGCCCAACACTACCCACAGCACAGATCAGGTTGCAGCCAGGCCGATCAGACTTCCCCCCTTTTTTCCCCACTAGGGGGATGTCCTGCTGGGGGGGTCTGATCGCCGCCGGCTGCTTGCGCTTGCGGGGGGGGGGCTCTTCAAAGCCCCCCTCCGCAGCGCTTCCTGGCCTCCTTCCCCTTCCCTCCCTCTCCCTCCCCCTGTGAGCGGTGCAGGACGGATTTCCGTCCTGCGCCTGATGGGATAGACTTTAGCCTATCAGATGCCGGCGATCCCCGGCCAATCAGAGGCCGGGGATCGCCGATCTCCTCTACGGCGCTGCTGCGCAGCAGCGCCATATACATGTAAACACCGGGGAAGATCTTCCCCGTGTGTTTACATTTACCCTGCGAGCCGCCGATCGGCTCGCAGGGTGTTCACGGAGACACCCTCCGTGAACTGACATGGAACGGCCGCTCGTACGAGCGGCCGTTTCCATGGAATACACTTCAGGATTCAGGGGCGTACATATACGCACCGAGAATCCGGAAGTGGTTAAACCCTGATTGAATTGTTCTTCTAAAAAATCATATAGCATATCATTTACAGATGTCATTTTTCTATATGTGCGCATCCACATGATCCAGAATGCATTATTCATCCAGTAGCCTCGCTGTAGAACCTTGTGCTTCTTTAAATAATTTGTTTATTACAGACGCCCTATGGTTTAACTATGAATGCAATGCAAATAGAAAAACAAAAGAAATGTACTGCACAAAGCAATACATGAACATTTGTTTAATTGTCCATTTATGTGATTTTTTTTCAAGTGAATGACAGAATGACAGCTGCTTCTGGGGCTGCATCTGACCCTGAAAAAATGAATGTGGGGCCCTCCTGGCTATAGTTAATTACTGTGCATACATAGGTTTTCCTGCTGACTTATGGAGATCACAAGCCTGCAGACTGTCATCTCCATCACAGCTTTATATTTTCTATTCATTGCCAACCTCTGCCTAAAACAAGGATGTGGTAAAAGTTATCTCTAATACCATCTAATCATGTGAATCTGTTTTTACATCTTTGTCAATCATTTCTTATTTTTAAATGTTAATATGGCGGAAATCTAATGATATTAGAAAGAGGCAGTGTGGTTAGACTTATAAATCTATGCATTTTGCTTATCAGTTCTTTGTGGTATGCATGACTAGGGGTGAGGTTGGTTTGGATAAAATCAGACACAGCGCCAGCCTCATCAGATCAAAGTATTGGACTAAAGGTGCCCATACACTCGTCAGATTGGCAGCAGATAGATAAGAAATGCATCTGATGATCTATCTGATGCGTTTTTAGAACATTTTTTACCAGGATAGAATTCCAATAGATTTCAGTTTGAAATCTGTTGAAATTCGATCTGATGGCATTTTTTTGCCATCAGATTTCCATTAAGGCCAATGCAAACTGATAAGCAATCTCATCAGATCGACCTAAATTTTCCACCCTGCCAGTTCGATGGAAATCCATCGAAATCGATCAAAATTTGCCATCGATCGGTCGATTGGCCCACCGATTTGCAAACGATCAATCGATCGATCGATCGGGATCGATCGGTCGGCCAGAAAATCGGCTGAGTGTATGGGACCCTTAAGTCTGACATTTCACTACTGACCCCATCCTCTGCTGCTGTGCCACATCCTATATAATAAAACCCCATATGTCTCTGCGTCCTGTCCCTGTGTGTGTGTCCCTGTGTCTGTGCTTCCAGACTTGACAGTTTGCTGTCTGTGAACCTCATTGCATTGTGGGAAATAACAGGATTTTCCAACTGCCAAAGAAGCAACATCTCCCTGTGTGCATATACTGCAGACAGCGGTGGAGGACAGGTGAGCTGGACGCATCTGTGCTCGCGTTGCTGGGGGAAGGAAGGGGGTGGGCGCCCATAGCCTTTTTTTTAATGGGCGGGCCTTTTTACTAGTAACATAAATATTATGTGGGCACATTTGGGCTGTCACTAGAGACATCATTGCTGGAACTAGTCCGGCATGGCATTGCACCAAGTCTGACACTTTGATCCCCTTCAGCACCACATAGCGACGCACATCAACAAGATTACCCTAATTATGCGGGGGGAGGGGGTCTGGGGGGGGGGGGCATCATTGCACCCCTCCTCCCATGAAGGGTTACCTCCTTGCTCTAAAGTGAGGAGGTAAAGTCCCTCCGGATCCCTGTGGCTGCTGCATTTTTTTGCCCTTGTCTCTCCCAGTCCACATGTGAAAGGTAAGTGCTGGCAGGGACATGGGTGATTGAGAAAATGGATTGGAAAGGGTTAAAGGTGTCCATCTTTCTTATCTCAAAATGCTAGAAGGTATGCAATATACATTTCTGATCTGTACAATAATTAGCCAGTGATGGATGTACTGGTGCTGCAGCCGCTGGACTGAACACATTGCTTTTTTGCGAGTGTCTGGGTGCCATTGTTTGTGGACCAATGCTTCTTTAGACAAAATCTAAACAAGCATCTGACAGTCCTGTATGCCCTGAGGAAGTGACCGCAAGTTCACAAAACGTTGGCTCCTTTTGTCCGCTGGAATAAAAGTCGAACATGATGTGCTAGCCTCTTTTGAATAGTTTATGACGAGAATCTAGTGTGTGTATGTGTGTCCAATGGTCTCTGAACCTCCCCGATGCATCGTTGAAAGATTCAGACTCATGGATCATCTCAGCAGATTGTAGGCGGAGTCTATTGTTCTCTTACCTACCCTGTCCACTCTGTGCCGCTTCTTCATGCACAGCACCATGAGCCCTCCTGCCCTCTCCATAGCAACAGAAAACGTTGCTAAAACCCGGCCTCAAACTGTCGCCTGCAGGATTTAGGACAACAAGACTGAATGTCTGTCCATACCTTTAGGTTGTGGGTCTGATGATTTGTATATAATCACCACGACACACAAGATAACATGTACACGGCAGAAGATAAATGCCAACTAATATGGGCAACAATCAGACATGTTAAAAACAATACTGTTCTGAAGTAATCAATATCTTTCAATGCCATAGTAAATTTTATATATATATATATATATATATATATATATATATATATATATATATATATATATATATATATATATATGTGTGTATATATGTTATGTCCAGAACCTGAAGTCTGGCCACTTCGGGTTCTGGCCGGTCAAAACTAGAAGTGGCCGTCTAGCTGCGGCCAATGCGTGAAATTAACTGAATCCTGGCGGCTCCGTTCCTGTCCCCCGGCTCTGGCTCCTCCCCCTGCCCCCTCCTATTGGCAGCCAGGGACACACGCGATGCAGCCAGAGTTGTTCGTTGTGGCAGGGAAGCAGAGTGGGAATGCTGCAGACATTGCTTCTGCCAGCACTTGCAGAATGCTCTACAAGAGCGAACGGCAGGAACCTCTGCTTTCCTGTCACGTTGAACGACTCTGGCTGCATTTAGTGTGTCCCTGGCTGCCAATAAAAGGGGGCAGGGGGAGGAGCCAGAGCCGGGGGGGGGAGGGGAAGCGGATCCGCCAGGATTCAATTTATTTTGCACATTGGCCACAGCGAGATTCTAGTTTTGACCGGCCAGAACCCGAAGTGGCCAGACTTCGGGTTCTGGCCATAACATATGTATGTATATATATATATATATATATATATATATATATTATATATATATATATATATATATATATATATATATATATATATATATATATATATATATATATATATATATATATACACACACACACATTTACATATAAGTATACAGATAGACTTAAAATAAAAACACAGTGGGAAGCTTAAGTGTTAAACACAGTAGCTATTGCAATCAGCTAGAATCCATCTTGTGCTGGACTGATTTCAGGAGCCAGGACAATTCAGCAATTGAAATGCTGTTATGTATTATTATATACACTTTGCAGTCAGTGCTGCACACTGTCTATTGTATAGGCCCTCATAGAGAAAGATTGCAGCGTTGCCTAAGCCCACCATCCGAATGGCATCTGCAGGGCGATTCCACAAATCCTGATTTATTGTTGTTTCAGTATTCTTATCAGCCTTGTCTGCTAATCATACTAGTGATGATCCATAACCCACATCCTTTCTGTCCTAAAATGCCACTTCATTTTTCATTGAAAAAAAGTAATTGCTGATATTGACATGATGGCATTTTGCAATGGATAAAAATATATTGCTATTCATTCTGAGAGAATCAATGCAGTACTTTGTCTACCCTCCCCCATTTTCATTAGTCAAAATGCTACATGCTGCAGTCATGCCTATTATAGGTAGAGAAGGCAATTTAGCATATTGTGCATTCTCTTACTGTGCGGTATATGCTTATGCATGGCATTCAGATGTCAGCTCTATAGAAGCATGCAAGGATTCAAAATGCCTGACAACAATAAACTTGGCCTGTATTAGGTTTACGAAAGATATTTTATGAACACTCCAAACATTAATACTACATACAGCCAGCAAATAGATCTATTATTCACCCTGCTAATACAGCAACATTATTAATATTTAATAAGGCAGGGTTGCGTTGGTAGCAATAGGGATGTTATACAATTTTTATAAGCTCCCTGTAGTCATCTTGGGTAACCATACATACTTTTATGCACTTTTGTATAAATTCTATAGAATGCTATAGAAAATTCCTCAGCACTGACAGCATTGCATTGCAATGATAAAGAGGTGCTGTGACATACTGTGTATAAATACAAACACAATTACATAATTTAATATATGACATATCTGTAAAATGAATAAATGTCTACATCACATTAGTAGTGTGAAGATGTGAAAAGGAGGGTTAAATCAGTATAAAAACTGGTTACAAGCACATCCCAGTTTAGCTTACATTGACCTGATTCAGCTTCAAAAATCTCCAGCATTAAGGACCACTGCAACAAGAGGGATATTATTATTATTATTGATTTATAAAGCGCCAACATATTCCGTGGCGCTGTACAAAGTAAGAAACAAATATGGGGTACATAATAATACAGACAATGGTGTACACCAATATAGGAGATACATAATTAGTGACAAAATACAAGAATGATACAAAATACAGAATACAAAATACAGAATTGGTAACGACAGTAATAAAAGTAACATGATAAATAAAATGTATACTGATTTCCAAGACACAAAAGGGGAGAGAGCCCTGCCCTTGCGAGCTTACAATCTAAAGGGAATGGGGGGAAACAAGAGGAGGGGTAGTATACAACAAATATATAAAGGCAGTGTGTTTTAGGATACCTAGTAGGAGTGCAATTTGGTCTTAGGACAAAGGGAAGTGGCCTAAGGTAGCGCTTGTGCTTGTTGGAACAAATGTGTTTTTAGAGAGCATTTAAAGGTAGCAGGTTGGCGAGTGACGGATGTGTTGTGGGAGGGCATTCCAGAGGAGGGGTGAAGCGCGTGCAAAATCTTGTAAACCGGAATGTGAGGACGTAATTCTAGAGGAGAACAACAGAAGATCATGTGCAGATCTGAGATTGCGATTGGGTTTGTATCTGAAAATTATTGAGACTATGTACCAGGGAGAGAGATTGTAGAGAGCTTTGTAGGTTAGGGTTAAGAGTTTGAACTGGATCCTTTGGTTAATTGGCAGCCAGTGAAGAGTTTGACAGAGAGGGTCAGCAGAAGAAGATCAAGAAGAAAGATGAATGAGACGGGCAGCTGAGTTCAGTACCAACTTCTGTTAGAAGGTAGTCCACAAAGTAGTATGTTGCAGTAGTCCAGACGAGATATTATAAGACCATGTATTAACATTTTAATTGTGTCTTGAGTGAGAAAAGGCAGATGCGAGATATGTTTTTGAGTTGTAGATGGCAGGAGCTGGTTATGCAGTGAACATGAGGAATAAAAGATTTGAGGAATAAAAGATTGATCCCTCCATCCATCTAGTTCCTTATGGCATCTCAGTAGACCACACTCCAATATGGTACAATACACCACGACCCTTTATACACCGATAAATTTCCAGTACCCCCCCTTTTTTCCAAACCAGCGCATATACATTTCAAGTAAATATATTTCTTCATTTATTAATTCTGACATCCAGCACCAGTATTTATATACACATACCAAACGCTGGTCATAAACACACTCCACACAATAATTCAATTTGCATTTAACCTTTACATTCCAACAAGATCAAGACGTTTCATTCAATATGTGTTTTTGTACATTTACACTTTTTTTTATATACATTTTTATCCACATTTATTACCCGCGACGAATATCCCCCCTCCCCTCTTTTTACTTAATATTTATTTTTACTATATATATTTTTAATTTATCTGTTCCCTAAAGAAACAATGTTTTCTCTAAGCAGTATCCAATTGGTAACTAAGCTCCGTATCCGTGTATATACGGAAAGTTTGCTTACGAGGGGTACCATCATATACATATTTTTTATCCCCATTTTGAACTTACATTTTATTATAATTTATTCTGCCAAAGATAATAATTTTATTGTTTTTGAGTGCAATATATATCAATCCGCATATGGAAATAGTGCGTGTATATGTATAAGGAACAACAGAAGACTATTTGAGGAAAGTAAATGTAAAGCAGTTGTTGGGCAGATTGCCTGGAGACGCGCATCGTCTAACTGGTTTTAATGTTATGGATGTAAACTGTCAGCGAGTACTGCTCCGCAGCGCTTATACCAACGTTCCCCGTTTGTTAGTGCCACAGCTCGGATTATTCGAGGATGGCACGCATACTCTGTATTGACAGATGTTGTAACAAAATAATATAATAAAACATTTTTAATACTTAAATAGTAACCTTTCAGCCGTACGACGGCAATTAAAACTTTATTGTTCCAGAAAGCCTCTGGTACACTTCCGCCCACAAGGCGGCAACCAGCTCCATTAACATCTTTTTAAAAGGCAGCCGTCCAGCCGTCGCGTCACCGGAAGAAGGCGTGGCTAAGCGCCGAAACGCGTTGTGACGATCAGACGGCTTGCCGAGAGGTGTAGGAGCCGGCGGTTTGTCCCCAGTCCCCCTGCTCTCCATCGCAGACGGATCCTTGACGCCCTGGCCAGGCTCAAGACGTGGGTGATACTCGCTGGCGGCCCCCTACATGTGCATAACTTGCACACACACTGTAAGTGCAATTGTTTTTAGCGTGGAATTTTGTAATAAAAAGTTAATGCACCATAGGAGCGCACCCTTGTTTTCTTGTCCCCCAGTTACTGACATTTTTGTCATATCTGACAAAATCAGCTCCATGCTTGTTTCTGGTGTTATTCAGACACTACTGCAGCCAAATAGATCAGCAGGGCTGCCAGGCAACTGGTATTGTTTAACAGGAAATAAATATGGTAACCTCCATATTCTTCTCACTTCAGTTGTCCTTTAAAGAAAGACTTTACTGGAAAATAGTAGTTGGGGGGAGGAAGGGGGGGGGGGGGAGAGAATCAATCAATACATTACAAAGTGAGAATTTAAACAATAGAAGATAGATCATAAAATGATTCATACTTGCGCTATAATTCATGCATGCAGTTTGAACCACAGTCAGCCTGCAGGTCATCATCTTTACCACTGGAAGATAAAAAAAACCCAGACAGCAGCAACTGCCATTATCTATTAACACACGCACGCACGCACGCACGCACGCACGCACGCACGCACGCACGCACACACACACACACACACACTAATGATGTGATAGGCTAAAAGTTTTTTTTTTTTTCTTTTAATAAATATACTGTATTTGGGCAGTGTGAGATTCTGCTTGCGTTATTTCCCACAATGCAACGAGATTCACAGACAAGAAACTGTCAAACTACTGGGCAATGCAATAAAGAACTCCTTTTGTACATTTTTCTACTCTTGTCTCAAATTATTTTCATCCAATTTACTTAGTGAATTAAATATGGAGAGATGTTATTTAACCACTTCCCTACTAAGGGGTTGTTACCCTTCTGCACCAGAGCAAGTTTCACCTGTCAGTGCTCCTCTCATTCATACGCCAACAACTTTATAGCTACTCATCACAACAAAATGATCTATAGCTTGTTTTTTTTTTTCCCCCACCAATTAGGCTTCTTTTGGGTGGTACCTTTTGCTGAGAATGATTTTATTCTAAATGCATTTTAATGGGAATAATAAGAAAAAAATGAAAAATGCATTATTTCTCAGTTTTAAGCCATTATAGTTTTAAAATAAAATGTTCTACTGTAGATAAAACCCCCAGTGGCGTATCTAGGTAATATGGCGCCTATGGCAAACACTGAAAATGCGCCCCCCTCCTTTCTCCATCAGAGCCCCTTCCCCTGTAAAAACAGCACCATTCCTTACATACCCTTCTTTGTTGTTGTTTTTTGCGGCTTATTGCTGCCTGCTTTTTCAGAAATACTTCTTTTACATTACTATTAAGTAGACTTGTGGCTCAAAATTAATAAAATAATCAAGTAGTCACAGACATCAAGACGGGGGAAATTCTAACCATTTTTTTGTCACCCCAGGCAAGAAAACCTGTCCCCAACCCATGTCATATACAGTACACATACACTATGGAACATATTCCATATGATATATAGACCATGCACCATTTTAATACATGCTGTCATCATGTCCCTTAGAAAAAACACACACACACACACACCAGGTATAACATCCCCTACAGAACAATTTCAGGTATAAGAGTATGTAAAGTGCTGCAGAAGATGTGCTATATAAATACATTATAATTATATCGTAGGACATTTGAGTATGACTATGGTAATAATTATATTGTAAGCTCCTCTGGTGACAGTGACAAGGCTATATATTCTGTAAAGAGCTGTGAAAAATATCAATGCTAAATAGATACACAATATGGTAGGACATTAGGCTATGACTATGGTAGGATTAGTTTGTATGCTCCTCTGAGGACAGGCAGTGAAATTGTACTCTGTAAAGTGCTGCAGAAGATGTCAGTGCTATATAAATACATAATAATAATATGGTAGGACATTAGACTATGACTATGGTAGGGATTAGATTGTGAGCTCCTCTGAGGACAGTCAGTGACATGACTATGTACTCTGTAATGTGCTGCAGAAGATGTCAGTGCTATATAAATACATAATAATAATATGGTAGGACATTAGACTATTACTATGGTAGGATTAGATTGTGAGCTCCTCTGAGGACAGTCCGTGACATGACTATGTACTCTGTAAAGTGCTGCAGGAGATGTCAGTGCTATATACATACATAATAATATGGTAGGACATTAGACTATGACAATAGTAGGATTAGACTGTGAGCTCCTCTGAGGACAGGCAGTGAAATGCCTACGTACTGTGTAATGTGCTGCAGAAGATGTCAGTGCTATTATAATAATATGGCGTGGCTATGGTAAAGATTAAATTGCAAGCTCCTCTGGTGACAGCCAGTATATTCTTATTAAATGCACGGCTAGAATGCTCCTGGCCACACCTACACAACCAGGTGGCTGCAATGACATAAAGTGAATATGGAGTAAACAGAGCATTGGTTTCCATTCAACTGCTTCCAGTTGAAGCCACAAATGGGGAGCAGAGCAGCCCAATGGAGGACAGTCCACCCAAACGGGAATCTTAAGTGAACTAAAGGCATTCATTTTAACTTACCTAGGGCTTATTCCAGTCCTCTGTAGTTCATCAGGTCCCACACTCTCCTCCCAGTCTGCTGCTGTGCCCCTCCGAATGCTGGCCGACTGACTCCTGTTGCAGGCTAAGGTACATGTGCGGCCCCAGCCTTGATTGAGCTCCTGTGGTCAGGAGCATTTTGTGCATGCGCATTAGCAAGGTTTATGAACAGTGAAGGCACAGAATGCTCCTTGCAACTGGAGCACGAGCAAGGACAGGGCCGGACTGGGGATGCGCAGTTGCCCGCGATAGGGCTCAGTGGACCAGCATTCAGAGGGGCACAAAAGCACAGTACACTGGGAGGACAGCTGGAGGCCTGATTGACAGGGAGCTGGAGGAAGCCCTAGATAAATTAAACTGAATGCAGCTTTCATTCACAATTCCCTTTAATCCATAAGGGCCTCACAGTATACAAAAGTAGGCACATATAGTAGATTGCTAGGATAGTAGTAGGGGGAGGGTGTTAAGAAAAGGTAGCATATGACACCAAATTAAAACACAATTATTATTTTTTTACATTTAATTGAACAAATAGAATACTGTAAATTATCATCTCTTAGTCTACTGTCTGCAGCAGCAGCAGAAGCTGGGCAGCACAATGTAGTGCAGTGAGTCACACACTCAGTGATGCACCCGTGCTGTCCCAGCTGGCTGCTGCTGCTTTCAGGCCGGCTTACATGTCCTGGGCTGCTTGCTGCCTGTCACTATAAACATTGGATCGCCATCACAGTCTCCCCGGATGATGTCTACAGTGGAGTCACCCATCGTTGCCGCCAGTTCAGTCAGGAGTCAGGAACTCGTGGCAGACGAAGAGGCGGCAGGTATCAATTTTCTATTGGCCCTGCAGGAGAGGGGCTGGTCTTACAGACAGGAAGAGAACTCTACACTCCTGTACCGAATGGCCCGGGGAGGGGGCGGGACTAGAAACTAAGAATGGCGGCGATAACAAACTAAACGGGACTCGAGAGGCTGCAAGCGTGCCAGCGGAGGGGGAAACGAGGATTGTACTGGCACTGTATTGTCGCTGATTCCTCTTACCCAAATCGCTCAGAATCAAAGGCGACCACAGTGAGTAGAGGGAGGGCGCACAGACAGTACCCAGATGGCTGCACTTCATATGTGGGAGTGTGCAGTGCTCTGCGTCCGCAGGTACTGTGCGCTGTCTTCTCACGCCGTTTGCCGCTATTCTGAGGTCTGAGCGATGCGGGGATGGCGGAGCAGCAGTGACGTGACAGGCGGGACACGCATAGAGAGGCATGGGTGATAGCACAGAAGGGGGGTCAGGCATGGCGCCCATGGGTGCTATGGCGCCCATGGCACTAGCCATACCTGCACCCCTCTAGATCCGCCTTTGAAAACCCCCCAATGTTTTTGCCCATTTGTCCCAGTTATTACAACGTTTAAAATGTTGGAAGATGTTGGCACTATATGCAGTAAATACAAAATAATATTTGCATAATCAGTAATAATTTGTATAAATACAACATGGCATATTAGTCTTTGTGATCTGTGAGGCTTGGATCAGAATCAGAATCAGAATATTTTATTTCGCCAAGCACGACTGGGCCGTGCCCGGAATTGGATTTGACAAATACAGGGCTAGTGTGAAAAAGAACAAGACATACAATACAGATACATAAGAAGCAGCAGGACAATATAAAGGATACCGTTACAGCAATTGGGTACATTTGAACACGTCTACATGTAGTGTGCAGCCGTGCAGTCAGGCTAGGTGCTACCAGTAGAGGGGCCTAAGAGTTCAGACAGTTTACGGCTGATGGGAAGAAACTGTTCCTATGCCTTGTGGTCCTGGTGTAGATGGATCGGAATCTCCGGCCTAAGGAAAGTCTACTGAAGAAGCGAGAGCCTGGATGGGATGGATCATTAGCGATTTTAGCTCTGGAGTGCAGTCTAGAGAGGAAGATTTGGTCTAGAGAGGGGAGTGGTTTCCCAATGATTCTCTCAGCTGATCTGATGACCCTCTGCAGTTTGTGTCTTTCGCTGGCGGAGGAACCGGCATACCAGACCAGGATGGAGGAGCAGAGGACAGATTCAATGGTGGCAGTGTAGAAGCTCATCAGAAGTTCGCGGGCCATACCAAACTTCTTTAGTTGGCATAGGAAAAATAGACTCTGCTGGGCTTTTTTCTGGGTGGCAGTTGTGTTGGCTTTCCAAGTCAAGTCCTTAGAGATTGTCGTGCCGAGGAGGCGCGCACAGGAAACGTTGTCAACTACCGTGCCATCAATGCTGATTGGGGGTGGAGTGGTAGCGTGCTTCCTAAAGTCAATGATCATCTCCACCGTTTTTGCAGTGTTGAGGACCAGCCCATTCTCCCTGCACCAGTGGCAAATTTTGTCAACCTGGTGGCGATACTCCTGCTCATCATTCCCAGAGAAAAGGCCAACAATGGTGGTGTCGTCAGCGAACTTGATGACTTTGACGGAGTTCGCAGTGGACCTGCAATTGTTAGTGTATAGGGAGAAAAGGAACGGTGACAGAACACATCCTTGAGGGGCTCCTGTGTTGGTGGTCCTTGGTTGGGACATGATCGTGTCCAGCTTGACGGTCTGGGTTCTGTTGCTTAGGAAGTCTGTGATTCAGAGGCGGAGGGTAGGGTGGACCCCAAGGGCAGCCAGATCCTCTTGAAGTATTTTGGGGCAGATGGTGTTAAACGCCGAGCTAAAGTCGAGTAGAAGGATCCTGGCATATGAGTCAGGTCTATACAGGTGTTCATTTACGAGTTCCAGGCAGATGTTTATGGCGTCATCAGTAGACCTGTTTGCTCTATACGCAAACTGAAACGGGTCCAGCAGGGATTCAGTGGATAGCTTGAGGAGAGGCAAAACCAAGCTTTCAAAGGATTTCATGATGACCGACGTGAGAGCCACCGGCCTGAAATTGTTTAGATCTGAGACACCATGTTTTTTGGGGACAGGGATGATTGTGGACCTCTTGAAGCACGCAGGGACCCTGCCTTCCTGGATGGATTTGGTGAAGATGGATGAGAAAATTGGAGCAAGCTGCTGCGCACAGGTTTTCAGACAGGCTGGTGACACTCCATCTGGGCCTGAGGCTTTCCTTGCATTCATCCCTAACAGGTGCTTTCTGACATCCCCCTCATCCACCGCTAGAGGGGGTGGGCATGGATGTGGGGGTTCCAATTCAGAGGTGGTGGCAAAAGGCTCTGGGGACCTTGCTGGGACTGGCAGGTTCTCAAATCTGCAATAGAACTCACTGAGGCTCTCAGCGAGCTCGGTGCTGGGAGTTGCATGCTGGGGTGGGGGCTTGTAGTTCGTGGCAGCCTTAAGCCCCTTCCAGACAGATCGTGTGTCCCTTGAGGAGAGGTTCTGTTCCAGTTTTACAGCGTAGTTCTTTTTGGCGGCCCGCAGTTCCTTGTTTAGGGTGTTTTTAGCCCTCCTATACTCCTCCTGGTTGCCTGACTTGAACGCCAGTTTCCTGCTTCTACGCAGGTGCCGAAGTTTATTGGAGAACCATGGTTTGTTGTTCGGGTAGTGTTTGTGCATTTTTGTTGGTACACACTGGTCCTCGCAGAAGCCGATGTACGAAGATACAGTGTCCGCCCACTCGTCTAAGTTCGGTGCTTCCAGAGCCTTCCAGTCCGTACAGTTGAAGCAGGCTTGAAGTTGTAGTTTAGCCTCCTCTGACCATACTTTGCTGGATCGTAGGACTGGTTTTGCAGTTTCCAGGCGTCTCCTGTAGGTGGGTATCAGGTGAACGATGCAGTGGTTCGATGAACCCAGTGCTGCCCACGGGGTTGCCTTGTAAGCGTCCTTCAGGATCGTGTAGCAGTGATCCAGAGTGTTGGCGTTCCTAGTGGGGCAGGTGACATGCTGGTGGTAGCGCGGAAGTTCTTGGCGTAGGTTGGCCTTGTTGAAATCCCCCAAGATAATGAATAACGAGTCCGGAAGGGACGACTCCCACCGTGTGATGGTATCACTGAGCACGTGCAAGGCCGTTTTGACATCAGCGTCAGGAGGAATGTACACCCCAACAAGGACATAGGAGGAAAATTCCCGGGGTGAGTATACTGGTCTGCAGTTTACAAGAAGGAGTTCCAGATCTGGGGAGCAACTTTTGGCAAGAACAGAGGTGTAGGGGCACCAGGCGGAGTTAATGTAGAAACAGATGCCGCCCCCTTTCCTTTTCCCAGAGAGCACGCTGTCACGGTCTGCCCGGATGATACTAAAACCAGGGAGATGGAGGGCACTGTCGGGGATGTCGTCGTGTAGCTAGTGATGCTCAAATACCCCTTTTTAAAATTCGAGTTTGGTCGAATTCGAATAGTAAATTATTCGAGGTCAGTCGAATATTCTAGTCGAATAATTTTTACTATTCGATTCGACCTCGGACTTCGAGCTCACTATTTGAGTCGGTATTCGAGCTAACTATTCGAGCTGACTATTCGAATTGGCCTTAAATAGCTTCCCAACACTTGTTTTGAGGGTTAATGATGCAAGAAACATATTTTTTTCCAAGTGACAACAGCAAGTGATTATGTGGGGATGTTCCTTTAAAAAAAAAAAAAGGTGAAAAGAGAAGTTGTGTCCAGAATTTTGTTCAGTACTGTATATACTTCTTCTTCTTCTTCTTCTTTATCTTCTATATCTTCTTCTTCTTCTTCTATATCTTCTTCTTCTTCTTCATCTTCTTCTTCTTCTTCTTCATCTTCTTCATCTTCATCTTCTTCATCTTCATCTTCTTCATCTTCTTCATCTTCATCTTCTTCATCTTCTTCTTCATCTTCTTCATCTTCTTCATCTTCATCTTCTTCATCTTCTTCTTCATCTTCTTCATCTTCATCTTCTTCATCTTCTTCTTCTTCTTCTTCTTCATCTTCTTCTTCATCTTCTTCATCTTCTTCTTCATCTTCTTCATCTTCATCTTCTTCATCTTCTTCTTCATCTTCTTCATCTTCTTCATCTTCATCTTCTTCATCTTCTTCTTCATCTTCTTCATCTTCTTCTTCTTCTTCTTCTTCTTCTTCATCTTCTTCTTCATCTTCTTCATCTTCTTCTTCATCTTCTTCATCTTCATCTTCTTCATCTTCTTCTTCATCTTCTTCATCTTCTTCATCTTCATCTTCTTCATCTTCTTCTTCATCTTCTTCATCTTCATCTTCTTCATCTTCATCTTCTTCATCTTCTTCTTCTTCTTCTTCTTCTTCTTCTTCTTCATCTTCTTCTTCATCTTCTTCATCTTCTTCTTCATCTTCTTCATCTTCATCTTCTTCATCTTCATCTTCATCTTCATCTTCTTCATCTTCTTCTTCATCTTCTTCTTCTTCTTCTTCTTCTTCTTCTTCTTCATCTTCTTCTTCATCTTCTTCATCTTCTTCTTCATCTTCTTCATCTTCATCTTCATCTTCATCTTCTTCATCTTCTTCTTCATCTTCTTCATCTTCTTCATCTTCATCTTCTTCATCTTCTTCTTCATCTTCTTCATCTTCATCTTCTTCATCTTCTTCTTCTTCTTCTTCTTCTTCTTCTTCTTCTTCATCTTCTTCTTCATCTTCTTCATCTTCTTCTTCATCTTCTTCTTCATCTTCTTCATCTTCTTCTTCATCTTCTTCATCTTCTTCTTCATCTTCTTCATCTTCTTCTTCTTCTTCATCTTCTTCTATATCGTCTTCTTCGTCACTTATTTCTCTTTTCATTTTTTTTTTTTTAAAGAAATGCAGCTATTTTTGAGCGTAACAACAAATAGCTGGTGGCGCACGCATGTTGGAAGCGCCATTGTATGTGCTCCCTGGCAGTGGAAACACACAGACAGCAGGAGGTAAATTTAGCAGCAGGAGGAGGAGGATGAGTGTGTGGCAGCATGCAGTCAATGAGGCAGGCAGCGTGACATAATAGCCCTGGTACCTAGCGGTGATACCATGGCTGTAAATAAACACAACAGGAGGTCCCAGACAGCGGTCGTGCAGCCCACATTGTGTCCAATACACAACTGGGACAACACAGTTTTCAACCCGGGCACCTCAGAAAAATTAAACCTTTTTTTGTAATGGTTTTGTAGTTTTGGTTTTACAACCAATTACACAGATATATAGCTATTTTTTGACGTAATAGCTGGTGGCAGAGTGGCAGCAGAAGGTAAATCTGTGTACCCTGGCGGTGGGAAACACAGACAGACAGCAGCAGCAGCAGGAGGAGGAATGGAGGAGAGTAATTATGTGAGCAGCTATTGTTTGACGTAATAGCTGGTGGCAGTGTGGCAGCAGAAGGTAATTCTGTGTACCCTGGCAGTGGGAAACACAGACAGACAGCAGCAGCAGGAGGAATGGAGGAGTAGTGTGAGTGTGGCAGCAGGTAGGCAGCGTGACATAATAGCCCTGGTACCTAGCGGTGATACCAGGGCCGTAAATAAACACAACAGGAGGTCCCAGACAGCGGTCGTGCAGCCCACATTGTGTCCAATACACAACTGGGACAACACAGTTTTCAACCCGGGCACCTCAGAAAAATTAAACCTTTTTTTTTTTTAATGATTTGTTTGGTTTCGGTTTTGCAACCAATATAGCTATTGTTTGACGTAATAGCTGGTGGCAGAGTGGCAGCAGAAGAAGGTCATTCTGTGTACCCTGGCAGTGGGAAACACAGACAGACAGCAGAAGGGCAGTACACAGCAGCCCACTGTAGGTGTAAAATGTGTGGCTGCAGGCGACGTAATAGTCAAAGTGAACCAGGCTGGCTTAGTGAGCAGGAGCCAGGAGGTGGTAAAGGGTGGTAAGGCACATTAACGATGGTTCCGGCAGCCAGTTCATGTCCCCCTCTCGCCGACAACAGGGGCCAGGAACTCGCCTTCCACCCACGCCTGGTTCATCTTGAGAAACGTCAGTCTGTCCACAGACTTGTGAGACAGACGTGAGCGTTTCTCGGTGACCACGCCACCAGCTGCACTGAAGCAGCGCTCGGACAGCACGCTGGAAGGGGGGCAGGACAGCACTTCCAGGGCGTACTGCGCTAGCTCGCTCCAGATCTCCATGCGCTTGACCCAATACTCCATGGGATCAACAGGGGCATCGCTGTCAAGCCCGCTGTACGACCCCATGTAGTCAGCCACCATGCGGGTCAGGCGCTGGCTGTGACCGGAGGAGGATGCTGCTGCATGCATCTCCTCTCTAGTCACTGCTGCCGGAGCCTCTACAGTCCTGTAGAGCTCGTGGCTGAGAGACAGCAGGTCTGTGGGGCGCTTGCTGCTGCTGGATGCAGGCACCTGCTGCTGCCTCTGTGCTGGCTGCTGGACAGTGGGGGTGGAAGGCTGGGGGAAGGCTTCCTCCAAGCGCTCAACAAGGGCCTGCTGCAAGCTCCTTATTTGTTGCGCTGGGTCTCCTCCTGCAGGCGGCAGGAACTGGCTCAACTTCCCCTTGAGGCGTGGGTCCAACATCATGCTGATCCAGATGTCCTCCCTCTGCTTCATCTGGATCACCCTGGGGTCCCTGCGCAGGCACGCCAGCATGTGCGCTGCCATTGGGAAGAGGCGGGCCACGTCTGCTGGCACATCGACGTCAGTGCTGTCCTCATCCTCCTCCTCTGCCGCCTCATCCTCTCTCCACCCCCGCACCAACTCAGCTGCGCTGTGCTGATCCCCCTCATCAGCAGCCAGGTCAGGGACCTCCACCAAGTCCTCCTCCTCCTCCCCCTCAGAGGTGGACTGCGCAGCTGGTTGCCGCTCCTGCTGGTCCAAGGCTGCCGCTCCCTGTTCCAGCAAACCATCGAGGGCCCTGTTCAGCAGAGAAACCAGGGGCACCCACTCGCAGACCATAGCATGGTCCCTGCTCACCATGTTTGTGGCCTGCAGGAAGGGAGCCAGCACAAAGCACACCTGCTGCATGTGCCTCCAGTCATCATCGGGGACGATGGACGGGATGTTGCTGGTCTTGTCCCTTCTCCGAGCTGCGGAAACAGTGGCCAGGGCAAGGTACTGGTTGACAGCGTGCCTCTGTTCAACCATACGCTCCAACATCGCCAGGGTGGAGTTCCAGCGAGTCGGAACGTCAATGATCAGCCGATGGCGTGGCAGATCCAGCTCCTTTTGCACGTCTTCCAGGCTCGCACAGGCTGCAGCCGAGCGCCGGAAGTGACGCACAACATTCCTTGCCGTTTCCAGCAGTTCGCCCATCCCCTGGTAGGTGCGCAGGAACTTCTGCACCACCAGGTTCAGCACGTGGGCAAGACAGGGGATGTGGGTCAGGTTTCCCCTGTCTATGGCAGCAACCAGATTGGCCCCATTGTCGGACACCACCTCTCCGACTCTGAGGCCTCTGGGGGTCAGCCAAATCCTCTCCTGCTCCTGGAGTTTGGCCAACACGTGGGCTGCCGTCAGCTTGGTCTTGCCAAGGCTGACCAAGTGCAGCAGCGCTTGGCAGTGGCGGGCCTTCACGCTGCTGCTGAGGCGGGGGGTTTGGCCAGGTGTGGCGGAGGATGGCAGAGGATCGGAGGAACCCGCTGCAGTTCCCCTGACCCTGCGGGGTGGCACCACCCACTGTGTTGCTGCTGCTGCTGCTGCTGTGCCCGCTGCTGCTCTCCCATCCTCACCCCCTTCCACCAAGCTGACCCAGTGGACAGTGAAGGACAGGTAGCGGCCTGTCCCGAAGCGGCTGCTCCAGGAGTCCATGGTGACGTGGACCCTTTCACCAACCGCGTGCTCCAGCCCTCGCTCCACATTGGCCATCACAAAGCGGTGCAGTGCTGGAATGGCCTTGCGGGAGAAAAAGTGTCTGCTGGGGAGCTGCCAGTCTGGGGCTGCACAAGCAAGCAGCGCCCGCATGTCGCTCCCCTCCTGCACGAGCGTGTACGGCAGGAGTTGGGAGCACATGGCCCGTGCCAGCAAGCCGTTCAGCTGCCGCACGCGACGGCTGCTGGGAGGCAGAGCCCTAACCACCCCCTGGAAGGACTCGCTCAAAAGGCTCTGGCGTGGCCTTTTGCTGACACGGGAATCACCAGACACAGCGGAGGAGGCCACTGAGGACTGGCTGCCAGAACAGGCCTCAGTGTCGGCGGCAGGAGTTGCAGAGGGGGGAGGAGCAGTGCGTTTCCGCACTCCTGCTGGTGCTGCTGGAGGAGCAGGAGGGCGGGTGGCTGCTGTTGCTGCTGCTGAAGGCTGTGCAGTGATGGGTGTGGTGCCACTGCCAGCACCAGATGCCTTCAGCCTCTGGAACTCCTCATGCTGGTGGAAATGTTTAGCCGCAAGGTGGTTGATCAGCGAGCTGGTGCTGAACTTTAAGGGGTCTGCACCTCTGCTCAACTTCCGCTGACAGTGGTTGCAAGTGGCGTACTTGCTGTACACAGTGGGCATGGTGAAAAAGCGCCAGATTGGTGACAGAAACATCCCCCTACGGCATGGAAGCGCTGCTGCCTGTCTCCCTGTGGTGGTTGGGGGGGGGGCTTGGGTGCGGCTGGTGGTGGTACTGGCTGATGCTGCTGCTGCTGCTGCTGAGCCTGAGACACCAGCAGGCTGTGGGTCGCTGCCAATGCTTGCAATGATGCGCCTCCTTGCAAGGCCCACAAGCGCATCCTCCTCCTCCTCCGAGCTGCTGAGGACGACATCCCCTGGAGGTGGTGGCACCCAGTCTCTGTCTGTCACCGGGTCATCAACATCATCCTCCCCCTCCTCAAACATGTCCTGCTGGGATGATGACCCCCCAAACTCCTCTCCTGATGCATGGATGGGCTGCTTGACTGTCGCCACAGTCTTGCTGTCCAATCCCTCATCCCCCAAAGTGCCCATCAGCATCTCCTCCTCAAAATCGCCAACAACAGCAGACAATTGACTCATCATGCCTGGGGTCAAAAGAGTGCTGAATGAGAGGTCGGCGACTGACGGTGAACTGGCCTCCTCCCCAGACCCTGCTGGGCGGCTGCTGCGAACAGGGGTGGTGGTGGTGGTGGTGGTGAGGGTGGAGGCCTCGGATGCAGAGCTGATGGCGGGCTGCTCATCCTCCGTCATGAGTTGCACCACAGTGTCTGCATCCTTTTCCTCAATGGGACGTTTCCGACCCGGCTGGAGGAAAATCGGAGCAGGTGCTACACGCTGCTGCTGCTGTGTCTCTGCAGCGTGAGTTGCAGATGCTCCTGCTGGGCGGCGCCCAAGGCGTCCACGGCCAGTGGCTATGGGAGGAATGTTAGCCACTGACGCTGCTGCTGCTGCTGCGGAACTGTGCATGGTGGCGCGCCCGCGGCCGCGGCTTGCCACAATGCTGCTCCCTCTCCTCCTGATTCCCTTGCTGCCCTTCCCCTTGCCCAAACCGCGCTGGCTGCCACTTCCAGACATCTTAAATGTTTTGGGCGTATAGACAAAAGTTTTGTAAAAGGGCGGGTGAAAAGTGGGGTACTTTAATGGAGTGGGTTGGTTGGTGAGGTGACTGAGTGAGTGTCCCCTAGTACAGTAAGTAAGTAGTAACAGTCAGGAAGTACAACTAGCAGTTACAATAATCAGTAGTAATCACAAGTAAATTTAGTGTGTGTACACTCAGACAGTGAGTGCACGCACGCAGGAGCTAGTAGCCTATGAACACAGTGACTGAGTGTCCTAGACTCCTAGTACAGTAAGAGTAAGTAGTAACAGTAAGTAGAACTAACTAATTACAATAATCAATCAGCGATCAGAAGGAAATGGAGTGTGGGTGGTGTGTGTACACTCAGACAGTGAGTGACCGCACGCAGGAGCTAGTAGCCTATGAACACAGTGACTGAGTGTCCTAGACTCCTAGTACAGTAAGAGTAAGTAGTAACAGTAAGTAGAACTAACTAATTACAATAATCAATCAGCGATCAGAAGGAAATGGAGTGTGGGTGGTGTGTGTACACTCAGACAGTGAGTGACCGCACGCAGGAGCTAGTAGCCTATGAACACAGTGACTGTCTGACTGAGTGTCCTAGACTCCTAGTACAGTAAGAGTAAGTAGTAACAGTAAGTACAACTAACTAACAATAATCTATCAGTAATCAGAAGGAAATAGAGTGTGTGTACACACAGACAGTGAGTGAGTGCACACACGCAGGAGCTAGCTAGTAGCCTATAAACAGTGACAGTCAGTGAGTGTCCTACTCCTAGTACAGTATAACTACAATACTATTAGTAAAGGACAGCAGAAATACTGGTATAGATGAGAGAAATAAACAGAGGACAGCTGCCCACAGAGGCAAGGCCCCCCTGAGGCCTAAACCTGTAAGCTTGCAGCAGCTGCCTGTCTCTAATGTAACACACAAGCTACTAACTAAAATACAATGTCTATCTAACTAACAACAATATAGGTGTATATGGCAGGTGTAGGTGAGCAAAAACGCTAGGTAAATGATCACAATAGAGCACTTGCTAAGCCAAAGCACAAAGGAGCAACTCTCTCTCTGTACAAGTCTCAGGCAAGCATGGAGAAACGTAACATGGCGGCCGCTATTTATAGGGTAGGGGCTGGCCAGGGTCCCCCTCTGTGATTGGCTGCCGTCAGAGGGCCTGGGAGCCCTCTGATTGGCTCTAAGGACATCAATCTGGGCTATGACGCTATTCGAGCTCGGTACCGAGCTCGAATAGCGCCGAGTTGCTCGAATAGCTCGAATAGTGAATGGGCTATTCGAGTGTACTCGGATAGCCCATTCGAATAGCTCCAGCTATTCGGAGCTCGAATACCGAGCTCGAATAGCTGAAAAAGAGCTCGAATATTCGAGCTACTCGAATATTCGAGCTCTGCTGAGCACCACTGCGTGTAGCCATGATTCTGTGAAGCAGAGGACAGGGGTGTTGTTGCCAAGTTCCCTCTTGTTGCTGAGAAGCCTCAGTTCATCCAGCTTGTTTGGGAGAGAGCAGACGTTCGCCAGGAGGACCGCGGGGATGGCTGAACGCAGTCCTTTCCTTCTCAGCCTTACCCGGGCCCCGGCATGACAGCCTCTCCGTCGCTGGCCCCAGCGGGGTCCCGACCCAGGGGCAGTGATTTTTTGGACATGGCTCCAGACAGAGTCGAACAGGAGCCTGTTCTCTGGGTGCAGGGCTGCGCTGGGCTCCCATTTTAGTAGCTGTGATCTGGTGTAGGTGGTGCGTGTGGGTTGAGGGGGCATGGGGGGCATGGGTGTGGAGCTGCCACGCGGTCACCGCAGCCACGTGCGATAGTTATTTCAGCGGTCGCCGCCTCACGTGCGATAATTATTCCTGCGGTCGCCGCTGTCTCGTGCGATAATTGTTCAGTAGTGCAACATAGGCCGTCAACTGACCTCACAGTCCATGACTCCAGAGCAGTAACAGTGCGCCATAGTCCATATTTCAGCCCCGCTACAGTAACAGCGCGACCCAGATCAGCTTTTGTGGCAACCCCAGTGCTCTACAGTAGCAGTGTGACACAGGCCACCTGTGACATCATAAACAGAGCGACACAGGCTATATTTAACCAGCTACAGTAGCAATTTTGCCATTGGATCATACTATGCTGGACACAACTTGAGTGGCAGTGTTGTACCGCCCTTGAGGTCTGGTGCAGTGTCTGCTGCTCTCAGGAGCTGATGCATGCCACCCTGTCAAATCAATGGCAATGTATCCGCTGTCTGCAAAAATCATGCACATCAGGATGTTATGGTGTAATAACATAATGAACAAACTCTGTTCTGTTGACAACATACTTTATATACAGGCCCATAGGAAAGCATGGGTTTGTTTTGCATGTCAGTTGTTCCACTGCTCTTTCGTCTGGGAAATGGTTTGGTGGCAGACCTAGTGTGAACCAATCCTCAGTCAAGCATGAAACCATGAGACATCAAGGGCCATGCCTCAGTATGGAGAGACCTGTCACACGGCCAGTAGAGCTGGGAAAAAATACCTTACTTGGTTGAGACATCATGGCTGGCTGACTCTCTGCATTTACACAGATAAACACAGAACACTGATCACTGCTGCAACTGCATTCTTAATAGAAATGTCCTCTCACCTGAAAGGATATTTACAAAAATGAAACACCCTTAGTATGAAACTAGAAAAATGAAGCTCTGATCCACCTAATTGTCGTCTCACCCACCAACACTGGTCAGATACTGGAAGAGACAACCCCTAACCTGCCTGCTAAACCTGGGGGAAAGAAATAAAAATAACTCGGGGTGATTTAGACAGAGTATTTAAAGGGGTGTTTTGCCTAGTTGCTTGACTGCAGAGGCCACCTGCTGATGAGAGTGGAAAAGTCATAGATAGTCCGGGAACGTGATGCCACACTTAGGTGGAGTAGGGTTTAACAAACAGCTCCAGGTCTTCATAGGGAAACCTGCTTGTGGACAGTAGATGTTCACTACAGTCTTGGCAAATACTGCAACCAGCGTGCCAAACAAAGCGTAGAAATATTCCTGACAACTTAAAGGGGCACTATGGCAAAAATTATGCTGTTCCATTATCCCCACATAATTAATTTAAAGTGGATCCGAGATGAACTTTTACTCATTGCATAATTGTGTTCCTTTCCTATTTTTTATAGGGCATTCCTCAAGCCAAATACTTTTTTGTTTTTGTTTTAATGCTCTAATTCCCTATAAACTAAATAAGCCACTCCCACAGGTTTTCAGAGAGCCAAGGCACTTTCAGACAGTAGCAAGGGCTCATGGGAGCTCAGTCTGGGCAGGAGGAGGGGGAGGTATTACTAGCCAGAGATTTCAGAGGCAGAGGGGAGGAGGGGGGATTCGTTTTCTTTGCTCAAGATGCAGATAAGCCTTCCTCTGTGTAATGTTCACAAACAACATGGCTGCTGTCATTGTATCACAGGAAGAAATATTGTTATTCTATTAAAGCTGTTTGCAGCTAGATTTGCTGTGTAAACTATCTAAACTTTAGATAAGATATATAGACAAGTTACTTGTTATACTTAGTTTTTCATCTCGGATCCGCTTTAATATGGACAGCATAACTTTCACCATAGAATTTGTGTTAAAAAAAAAAAAAGCTTCAAACACATCTCTACCTCCCTACACATCTGAGCTGCGTCATTAGTGATAAGAATCCAATGGACTGGCTCTCTGTTTAACCACTGCTGGCACACTACAGCTGATTTACAACACGGGCAGGTCAGATGCTACAGAAAGAGCCATGCTATGTACTGTAATTAGCTAAGTAAATAAGTAAGTAGGCTGATAAGTAAAGTAACTAATTAGCAGCCTGTTTATTTACTTAGCTAGTTACATAGAGCCCAGGCCACCCTTGAGGCCGGGTGAGGCAGGTTTCTCAGGCGCAAGAAGGGGGGGGGGGGGCAGCGCCCGCCTGGCCGTGGGTGGGGGTTTGCTGAACTGGAGGGGTAGCAGCCAGGAAGGGGGGCAGTGGGCACAGTGTGTGTTAAAAAACAACAACTTTTTTTTAACACAAAACTCTATGGTGAAAGTTATGCTGTCCACAATAAATGATGTGGGGATAATGGAACAGCATAACTTTCGCCACAGTGCCACTTTAAAGTTCATCTACTGACCTGTAGAGATTGTGGATATTGTGATAAACCGTATACTGGAACTTCTGGAACTTTTTGTGCATCCAGAGTTTTGTTGTCATAGAGAACTGTAATCCCACTGCGACTCGTAAGACTTGCAGTTCATCTACTCTGCCTCTGAACATCCTGCCACTGCTCCTCCTCCCCCCCTAATTGTGCAGGCCCCTGCAGCACACCCATGTGGGAAGGTGAAAGAAAAAAAACATCCAGGTGTCTTGTGTCTGTGTCTTGATCTGTGGCTTTTTGATGTAAGTAAAAAAAAACCTGTTTCTGGGCTGATGCACACCTAAAAGCACAAGTGTACTCGCAAACGCTAGGCTTTTTTTGAAAATGTTATTTCAAAGCCATTTCAGGCATGTGCCTAGGTAGCGGTTTTTTTTTTTCTTACAGTTTGACCTAAAAGTTAACAGCTGTACCAAAAAAGTGCTTGGAAAATCACTCTGTTCAGTGGTTTTTAGAGCGATTTTCCAATTTTCCTATACTCAACACTGAGGCTGAATGGATTAAAAAAATGCTGCAGGACCCGCGTTTGCATTTCTCTAAAAATCACATCGCTCTGGTGTGATCCAACCCATAGAAAAACATTAGCCAAGTGTTTTTCAAAGTGCTCAGAAGTGCTCTAGGTGTGCACCAGCCCTTAGTTAGCAAGGTTGGTTTTCTAATACGGGAAGGAAATTCAGCTTTTGCTTTTTCGTCACCGTGGCATCAGTTCCCTTCTTGGCATACAGTACTTTCCAGATATTTCATCTCTCTGCTTGTGTGATTGGTTGACTGTTTTTATAGGCTACAAAGGTCGAGGGCTCGTTCAGACTATGCGTGCTGCCATGAGCATTTTGGCAGCGTGCATAGTGTGCGACACGCATAGACAGCCCTTCTACCGTTCCCATCATATGCGCTGCGCAGCAGTGCGATGCGCTATCACACTGCTGTATGCCTGTTTGCATTTTCGGGAATAGCAGCACAGATCCCATTCACTGTAGTGAATGGAATCTGCAGCGCAGTGCATAGTAGCGCAAATGGCATGCGATCACACGCGTTGCGTCTGATCGCACAGCCATCTGCGCTGAATGATGTGAACAAGGCCTTACAAGTTGTTTCAGGTTTACTGATTGTTTCTCTTTAGAACAACTCCCTGCAATGGTTCATACCCATGTAACAGAATGACATTACAAAGAAATAGTGACTGCAAGGAGGTGCAAGAGCTTGTATTTACCGGTAAGTAGATTCAACAGAGAATTCTCTGATACAAAGCTGAGAAGTTATGTGAAGCCTACTGCTGGGGCAACCTAAGCAAGTTATTTTGAAAACAGTTCACTTAAAAGATTCCCCTGTCTCTGCTCAGCCAGAGCTCCTACACCTGTTCCGCAACTAGTGTCTTTAGGCGAGCCTCCAAACTGTCACATGATGGGAGCTGCGTGATGATTGGCTGCAGAGCAACACTGAGGAGGTGAGCGAAAAAGTAATGTTTACCGATAACACTCAGCTGCTGTAGCCTTGTATTTAATACTGCATTGTCTGACAGGAGCAGGCCCGCTTAGCCTGGGCCTCCAAGGAAGGGGGGGGGGGCTGGAAGATGGGGTCTGAGGCCCAGCTGCCAGGTCTTAGCTAGCGGGCCCGGTAGGTTGTAGTTATGCCCTTGGTGTATTCTGCAAATTTTCCTGTTCTTCTGTGTATGGCACCAGACTGTTTTCTTGGCCACTGAAGGTTATAACCTTCCACCTGTATCTGATTATGTCCTGCCTGTCCGGACCCAACTTTCTGCTGAACATGTACTGTTTGTCTGATGGCTGCCCAGACCCTTGGCTTGTACACGTCATGCTTCTTGAATTGGCTACTATATGCTGTTTCTGCCTACCATTAGCTGTCACTGTCCCACCAGTCAATCAGGTGGATGATGCAGTGTCTGTGATGGATTGTCTAGTCTGTGATGCGGTGTACTCTGAAAAACAGAGGATAAGTGCCATGCCTTTCATAGGTTAGAAGTTAATACTCCTGACCAGAGCATGATCATCCATCAGGCAACCTAGGCAAGTGCCTAGGGTCTACTGGGTGTCAAGGGGCCCATCTGCTGGCCCCTCTCCACCTTAGCCTACCGAAAGGACCACAAGGGGCCCCCAAACTGACTACCTCACCCCGTTACATCTAAATCCATCTCTGGTCCTGACAATGTGTAAGCATTGCTTTAACCCTAGACAATCAAGGATGCTAATTTTTGTCTCTGAAATGGACCTGTACTGAAATGTAACCCAGCCTGCTGCAGCTGCCATTTGCCTTGGCGTTACACACCCCTCTGCAGTGCACAGAGTGGTCACTAAGGTTGTTTTTCTTTTGTAACATACAGTACATATTTGAAAATAGAACTACATACCTTACAAAGCCAACATTTTTACAATACTACATTTCCACCTTCATTCAGTTACAGTGAATAAAGGTGTAATAAATCTTCAACATACTAATGTGTATTTTGAAACTACAGCTGGTACAATGACAAAAGCCGAATAAGGAAGTCCTATTTTACAAGTTAACTTCCTTGCACAGCGAGTTGTACAATCTGCTTGGTATATGGCTATGCTCATCTTTCAGTGGACTGCTGTCTTTTAATATAGACATACAACAATATGAATTAGATTTACACAATGAGGCCGGTTCACAAACACAGCTGATTTTCCAGCCCTTTTTCACCATTCATCAATATTTATAAAGGGTAGATATAGGACTGGTAAATCTTAAAGTGAGCCCAAGGTGAAAGGAACATGGAGACTGCCATATTTATTTCCTTTTCAGTAATAGCAGTTTCCTGGCTGTCCTGCTTATCCTATACCTTTTTTAATTCTTTTTGCTGTAGACCCCGAACAAGCATGCAGCAGATCAGGTGTTTTGACAATATTCTCAGATCTGACAAGATTAGCTGCATGCTTGTTTCTGGTGTTTTTCAGACTCTACTACAGCCAAATAGATCAGCAGGACTGACAGGCAACTGGTACTGTTTAAAAGGAAACAAATATGGCAGGCTCCAGATCAATCTCACCTCAGGTTCACTTTAAAAAGTACCTGAGGTGTGAGACAAACAGAGGCTGCCATATTTATATACTTTTAAAAAATACCAGTTGCCTGGCAGTCCTGCTGATCTTTCTGGTCAGTAATGTCAGTATTGTCAGAATTTTTCAAAAATATCTGATCTGCATGCTTGATCAGGCTTTATGGCTAAAAGTATAAGGGCCCATTCTCACTATGGAGATTAGCGGGCGATTCTGCTAACCGCTGAAGCGCTAGCTTTTTAAAGCGCTAGTGCTATTTTAACCCTATGGCAGTGATCTCACTGCTGCAATTGGCGCTTATCACAGGCGATTCCTGATTAGCACCAATCACAAACTGTGTTACCTGCAGCATTCTGCCACGATTCTGGAGCGATCGTGGAACAGTGCTTAATAAAGCGCTGATCACGGTCGCTCTGAATCACGGAAGTTTACAGTGATTTTACTGCACTAATCGGGTAAAATCACTTTGCGCAAAACCGTTTTGCGCTTGTAAGTGTGAATGGGCCCTTAGAGACAGAGTATGAGCAGGTCAGCCAATGTGCCAATGCCAATGTGCATTATTTAAAAGAAAATAAATATGTCAGCCTCCATATATATCTCACCTCGGGTTCGCTTTAAAACAACATTACTACATTACATTATTAAACTACTGGAGTTATTTTAAGGATGGAAGAGTTAACTTAAAGACAGAAGAGTTAACTTTAGGTTTGCCTGAGGTAAAATGTTTCCTGAATACTGCATGCCTCATCACCATGGTGATAACTCTAGAAACGTTATTAAAGACAGGAGATAAGCTTAGTGAATTGAGGCCATTGGCCTCAATTCACTAAGGTCATGCTGGAGGTAATAAGGCAAGAGAAAACTTACCTCCACACAGTGAGAGAGTTACCTTATCTCTTCATTCCTTAAGTTACCTCCTCTGTAGTTAAGTTACCTCCTCTGTAGTTGTTACCTCCTCTGTAGTCTTTAACTTTAGAATTCTGGAGTTATTTTAAGGATTGAAGAGTTAACATAAAGACAGAAGAGTTAAGTTAAGGTTTGCCAGAGGTAAAATGTTTTCTGAATACTACATGCCTCATCACCATGGTGATAACTCTAAAACGTTATTAAAGACAGGAGATAAGCTTAGTGAATTGAGGCCAAGGTCTTCCCAGACAAAGCTAAAACGTTTCTTGGGGTCTAGGCACTAGGCAAAAAAATCCGTACTTACAGGTATGTCAAACAGGCTACTGACTTGCTAGTAGCAACTAGTATCAGCAACTAGTTGGTAATTACAGCAACTTGTTGCTGTGATTAGTTGCTACCACAAACAAATTGTTTCTGCAGCTGGTTGCTGTAGTTTGGCACCTGTGTTGCAATTCATTTCAGTTGCAGCTACTAGTTGCTGAGACTAGTTACTAACAACTCAATACTCCCAGAGGTATGGCCTATACACACCTGCCATCATCATAAACATTGTGCAAAAGAAAATATATCATCTGCATGCTGGTTGGGCAATAGTTTGAGTTGATGGGCGTTAACAGTCCTGTACTGTAGTTTTTATTTGCATTTTCAAAGTTTTCCTTTCTATGAGAGTGAATGGTATACTTATGTGAATGGCTGGTTTCAGTTTTTTGCCATTTAAGGAGCTGTAATTTGTACTTGTGGGATTTTTTAGGGGAGATTCAGGAATGGAATAGGTTAGTGTAAAGGCTAAATTAGAGCTAGACTTGAGATGTGAGTAAGGTTATGGTTCAGATTTTAGTATGGGTTATATAGTACCAGACTTCAGGTGAGGGCGTTAAAGTTCACGTGAGGGTTAGTTTAAGTTATGATTTCAGCTGTGTTGTCTCAGTGTGTTCTCACTTTTGTTTATTGTCAGTTCCCAAAACATGCCAAGATCTTCTGCACTGCTCTTCCAGTACTGAAGATGAATGCACTGAATGTTCTATCCTTTAAGAGTGTTTACCATATTGGTTGGCAGGCACATTGTGGCTGACAGTTTGGGTAGGAGATGGCACAACCTTTTCTGCTTAAATACAAAACCAACCGCTGTCACCTTTACCTAAAGTTTCATATGCGGATTGTCAACCACAGGGATTGGGACTGAATCATTCCGGTGATAGTAGTTCAGGGCCCAGTTCTCTACAGATTTGTCACTAGCCTATAGGCTAGGAACACATTATGTTGCTATGAAAGGGGGTGATTAGAAGAACCATGTGAGCCTGATGCATCCAGAGTGGTTGGGGTACGCTGTACATGGACTGGATTATCACCAGAGGTGGACCCGACTTGCTGCCTTGGTCGAGAATCATCTAGTGTGTATATGGCTTAATGTAATAATCTCTTCTTAAAAATAGTTTCACAGAGAGCTGATGGGTGTGTCCAAATATTTTCCAATCATAAATCAATAGCTCCTCTATTTTCTGATAGTAAGCCCAATCTTTGGAATGTTTATGGCACTAATCATGGAAAACACCTCTATTTGTACATAGAAGCCATTGTACTTGCTCTTAAGATTGCCATATGGTAGTCGACTTTTTTCGTTGCTATCCGGTCAATTTGATCATTTGATTGAATCTGCTAGAAATAGATCCCGCAAACGATGCCCAATCAATTTTTGGTTGAAATAGATCGATTCAGTTAATTGTGGAAGCCGGAATTTTTTTTTCCGATCGGCAGAGGGCTGGAAGAGCATCCATAGCAGGGTTCGGTTTAAGGAATACCGACGCAGCAGCAGAGCTACTCTTACCAGTCCATCGGAGTTTAGATGGAACATACTGTAAGAATGTTGTTCTTTCGTGCATACATCATCTGACACTGCTACAGTAAAATTAGTTTGGAAATCCAATCTGCCAATTAACAAAACATACAAATGCAAGAAAAGGTTTACATGCAATGCCCAAGAACTTGTGCATTACAAAGTATACATTCCCCCCTTTGGGGCCCCTCTGCCTGCAATCCGCATGCAGAGTTGCGCAGGGAGCGTTATATTTACCTGCTTCCAGCGCCATGAATTTCCGTGCATCACAGCAGCAGCAGTCTCTGCTGCCCTTCGCTGAGCTCCCGATCACATGACTCGCATCAGTCATGTGATAAGGAGGCGGTGAATGGCAGCAGATAGAGTGTTCTGTGATGTACGGAGGAGACCTGCAGCAGTGGAAACAGGTAATATTACGCTCACTACCTGTTCCAGTGCTGCGGGTCTCCTCCGCGCATCACAGCACACTCTCTCTGCTGCCACTCACTGGATTGCTATCACATGATCGATGCAAGTCATGTGTTTGGGAGTTCAGCGAAGGGCAGCAGAGAGTACTGCTGCTGTGATGGACGGAGATCTGTGGAGTTGGAAGCAGGTAAATATGCATGGTAGAAGGGAGTGGTGGGGATGTTTGTTTACCAGCTGCCTGCCTAGTTCCTTTGGACGGGAAAGGGGGTGGGGGGGGGGGTTGGTCTATGGACCTAGGGGCCCTCATGCACAATTTTTTTTTGCAGGGGGGGAATACATGGTAGGTGTGCCCCCCGGTGTACTCCTTGCACACAGTAACTTCACCTCACTGTAGTGCATCAGGCCTAATGATGTTATGAGGAGGGTTTAAACAGCTCAGTATTTAATTTGGTTTCCTACTCTTTTCAAAATAAACCACTCTACTATTTTCAGATACAAAGGGTTAAACGTACAGTGGTTTGCAAAAGTATTCGGCCCCCTTGAAGTTTTCCACATTTTGTCATATTACTGCCACAAACATGAATCAATTTTATTGGAATTCCACGTGAAAGACCAATACAAAGTGGTGTACACGTGAGAAGTGGATCGAAAAATCATACATCATTCCAAACATTTTTTACAAATAAATAAAAGTGGAGTGTGCGTAATTATTCAGCCCCCTGAGTCAATACTTTGTAGAACCACCTTTTGCTGCAATTACAGCTGCCAGTCTTTTAGGGTGTGTCTCTACCAGCTTTGCACATCTAGGGCTTGATTCACAAAGCGGTGCTAACCTACTTAGCACATCTAAAGTCTTTAAACCTGCTAACCAGGGTGCTAAGTAGGTTAGCACCGGATTTCTCAATCAGATTGCGCGCAAAGTCTTTGCGCGCAAAGTTTTACGCGCGCAAAGTCTTATGCGCACGCTAAATACCATGGGCTTTAATGGGCACTTCGCGCGGTGCGCCCTGCGCTCTGTGCAGTGCGCGCATAAAGTTTTACGCGCATAAAGTTTTGCGCGCGAAAAGCTTGTTTAGACGTGCTAAGGGGGTTTTCACAGGTGTGCTAACAGTTAGCACCGCTTTGTGAATCAAGCCCCTAGAGACTGAAATCCTTGCCCATTCTTCTTTGCAAAACAGCTCCAGCTCAGTCAGATTAGATGGACAGCATTTGTGAACAGCAGTTTTCAGATCTTGCCACAGATTCTCGATTGGATTTAGATCTGGACTTTGGGCCATTCTAACACATGGATATGTTTTGTTTTAAACCATTCCATTGTTGCCCTGGCTTTATGTTTAGGGTCATTGTCTTGCTGGAAGGTGAACCTCTGCCCCAGTCTCAAGTCTTTTGCAGACTCCAGGAGATTTTCTTCCAAGATTGCCCTGTATTTGGCTCCATCCATCTTCCCATCAACTCTGACCAGCTTCCCTGTCCCTGCTGAAGAGAAGCACCCCCAGAGCATGATGCTGCCACCACCATATTTGACAGTGGGGATGGTGTGTTCAGAGTGATGTGCAGTGAAAAGTTCCATTTTGGTCTCATCTGACCAGAGCACCTTCTTCCACATGTTTGCTGTGTCCCCCACATGGCTTGTGGCAAACTGCAAAACGGGACTTCTTATGCTTTTCTGTTAATAATGGCTTTCTTCTTGCCACTCTTCCATAAAGGCCAACTTTGTAGAGTGCATGACTAATAGTTGTCCTATGGACAGATTCCCCCACCTGAGCTGTAGATCTCTGCAGCTCGTCCAGAGTCACCATGGGCCTCTTGACTGCATTTCTGATCAGCGCTCTCCTTGTTCGGCCTGTGAGTTTAGGTGAACGGCCTTGTCTTGGTAGGTTTACAGTTGTGCCATACTCCTTCCATTTCTGAATGATCGCTTGAACAGTGCTCCGTGGGATGTTTAAGGCTTTGGAAATCTTTCTGTAGCCTAAGCCTGCTTTACATTTCTCAATAACTTTATCCCTGACCTGTCTGGTGTGTTCTTTGCACTTCATGGTGTTGTTGCTCCCAACATTCTCTTAGACAACCTCTGAGGCCCTCACAGAGCAGCTGTATTTGTACTGAAATTAGATTACACACAGGTGCACTCTATTTAGTCATTAGCACTCATCAGGCAATGCCTATGGGCAACTGACTGCACTCAGACCAAAGTGGGCTGAATAATTACGCACACCCCACTTTGCAGTTATTTGTTTTAAAAAAATGTTTGGAATCATATATGATTTACATTACACTTCTCACGTGTGCACCACTTTGTATTGGTCTTTCATGTGGAATTCCAATAAAATTGATTCATGTTTGTGGCAGTAATATGACAAAATGTGGAAAAGGGGGCTGAATACTTTTGCAAACCACTGTATATTGAAATGACCTTATCAGGTTTTGTTACTTTGTAAACAGATGTGTTTCTGAAAGTCTGTTTCTCACAGAGGGATAGCTATCTATGAGACATACTGTACTTTGATATCAATAATCAGAAATCTACCACCGAAATATTGTTTCCATATTACAACACTGCCATGTGGACTATTTATGATACTTGCTGGCTACATAGTATTTCCTCTCCTGTGTTTAGTAAATAGATTTTATATACACAAAGCTGTTTTCATTACACACATGCAGAAAACAACTGGTCCAAATGAAAATACTGATCCCACACTGCGTCCTCTGAACCTTGTGTACTGTAAATACATCTTATTTGCACAGTACTATCTGAGGTTTAGATATATTTTAAATTATTCTGTTTAAAGTCAATAATACCATAATTATTGCAACTAAGTACTGTACCATAGTTGTCCACAAACATAACTGTTGACAGCTCAATAGCCAATCTGTATTTCCCAATTATTGTGCGGATTGGGGAATATTAGTGAATGCCCTGTCAAAAATCTAACTGGAATCTATCATTTCCACTACTACAGTACATTTGTAATGCCTCATGAAGTGCTAAAATAACCCCTCTGCTGCACTCCCTCAAAACTGACAAATTGTCAAGCAGAAAACTGATAACTGATCATTATTGATTAGAACTGTCAGTGTGGCTATGGCGACTTTTACACCATACATTTAACATTTGCCCAGTGTTAAATTAAGGTGGATATGTAATAAAAATAATGTAATGATTTAGTCAGTGTTGCCCATTTCCTCACACTGATTCCCATTCTGAAATGTATCACAGGTGGAACAACATCTTTAGTCCTGGCAGGTGCAGCTCTGTGGAATATTTATTTCTGAGAATTCCGAAGCCACAGAAAATAATACCTGGTCTACCAGAATGCTCTGAGAGAAGAATTCCGCATAGCTAAACAGCCTAGGATGTGACATCACTAGAGGCAGGGCTTCATACCAATATACAGCAATATACACTGTAGATATAGGAAGTGTTTCTGATGCTGAAACCAGGAAAATTCCCCTAAAAGTGGGTATACTGAATAATTTACTGCATTCTACTATATGTCACTACCGTGCCACTTTAAAGGACAACTGTAGCGAAAGGTTTGTGGAGGCTGTCATATTTATTTCCTTTAACCTCTTGAGGACCACTGGCTTACACCCCCCTAGTGACCAAGCGATTTTTTACAATTCAGCACTCTGCAGCTTTAAGGCCTGGAACCCACTGAAATCAGCAAACGCAAAACGCAACCGCTAGCGTTTTGTCTGAGCGGTTTGCAAGCGGATTCATGCGCGTTTTTGGTCGTGTTTTGCAACATTGTATTTTTTTGCCCAGCGGGTGCGTAGCGTTTTGCGTTTTGCGTTTTTATCCTGATTGGTCCTGTGAATTATTTTTAATTTTGTTACAGTGTGCTGAACCGCAAAACGCTAGCAAAACCGCTCAGTTTAGGTTTTGCTGAGCGTTTCTGCTAGCGTTTCAATACTTTACATTGAAGCGCTAACGCTCCCAAAATGCTGCAGGTCCTGCGTTTGCGTTTCTGGGAAACGCAAACGCTCCTGTGGAAGTTGCCCCATCCATTAACATTAGCCCAGCGTTTTGGCAAACTGCTAGCATATCGCAGTGCTGCCAAAACGCTGCCAAAAGCGCTCCTGTGGGTTCCAGCCCTAACAGTTTATTACTCAGCCATTCAAATTAGCAGCCAAACTAATCTTATCTCCTTTTCTGCCCACCAACAGAGCTTTCTGTTGGTGGGATCTGATTGCTGCTGTGATTTTTTTAAAATTAATATTATTATTTTTTTGTAATAAATAAAGCTATTTTTTTTTATTGTATCCCTCCCACCTTCCATCCCTTCCCCCTAGATCCAATCACTATGAGAGGGATCAGCCTATGATAGGGATCAGATTGCGTGCCACTCTTGGGGACAGCTGAGTGACTTAGCTGTCCCCTGTACAGCACGGCGCTAGATCGCTGCCCTGTACAAAGGAAAATATACTTTTCGATCGCAGCTGTCAGGCTGAACACGGATCCCCGCTCTGCGTGTCATCAGGGAATGCACGTGCATGCGCGCACGCATTCCCTGCTGATCCCCACCTCCAGGACTTGACGCCAATCGGCATTAGGCAGTCCTGGGGGGGCCACTCTGCGACCGCCCATCGGCGTTAGGCGGTCACAGAGCAGTTAAGCAATGCCAGTTGCCTGGCCATCCTGCTGACTATCTGCCTATAATACATTTAGCCATAGATCCTGAACAAGCATGCAGCAGGTCAGGGGTTTCTGACATTATTGTCAGATATGACAAGATTAACTGCATGCTTGTTTCTGGTGTGTGATTCAGACACTACTGCAGCCAAATAGACCAGCAGGCCTGCAAGGCAACTGGTATTGTTTAAAAGGAAATACATATGGCGGCCTCCACATACTTCTCCCTATAGGAACCTACAGCCAACTTAAAAAAAAAACAAAAAAACTGTTTAACTTACCTGGGGCTTCTACCAACCTCCTGCAGCCGCCCTCTGCCTGCTCACCTCCTGATCATGCTCCCGGGGCCACGCATGCTGATGTGATGTGTTTTTTCTTTTTTAGTAAAAATAGGGATGCTATAACACAGCTTTCACCAATGCCCATACCTGTTTCCCTGAAGCAGATTATTGCCCCGCTTGGCATTCCACAAGTATTGTGTCACAGGCACAAATGGTTTTAAGCACAAATAATTGAAAACAAGTTGCTTCGCATTGTGATATGTGGCTATTCCTGTCCTTAAAGGGAACCTTAACTGAGAGGGATATGGATGTAGCCTTTTAAACAATACCAGTTACTTGGCAGTCCTGCTGATCTCTTTGGATACAGCAGTAGCTGAATCACACACCTGCAACAAGCATGCAGATAATCCAGTCTGACTCCAGTCAGAGCACCTGATCTGCATGCTTGTTGAGGGGCTGTGGCTGAAAACATTAGAGACACAGGATCAGCAGGAGAGTCAGGCAACTGGTATTATTTTAACAGGGAAAATCCATATCCTTCTCAGTTTAGGTTCCCTTTAAGGGTGCGTACCCACATCCAATTTTGATTGGCCAATGGCTGGTCAATTTTACCACCTGAATGTAATATGAGAGCTTACCTTCACCTTATGTTCATAGTTTTTCAAAATCTGTTGGCCCTTACATTAAATCGAGGTGGTAAAATTGTCCAACCTTTGGTCATTCACAACTGGTTTTGTATACACACCCTAACACACACCAGTACCACGCCTTCTTCCTACAGCTCTGTTGCACAGTAAAACGAGTGATGTAATTATTTTGACACAAATGGGAGAAAACTTGTATTATCATGGGGTCTGCACACAGGGGCAAAATGGGGCAGCGACCCTCTTCCCCTGGCCATCAGCCGCCCCTCCCCCAGGCCAAACAAACAGCATGTCCATCCATGCTGGCTATTATGTAAGAGGCAGTGTAAGACCTCCGATCAGCTGTCAACCAGTGAGAAGTGGGTGCTAGTACCTTGCGGACACTGCACTGATATGCAGAAGTGACGAGATATGTCACTTCCGCATAATCACACATGCAGCGCGGTGTCCACAGGGGGTACCATGTGCCCGGCCAGCTTCTTACTAGTCGCCGGTAGCTCGAAGGTCTGAATGACGCTGCCTATTACATGATAGGCAGCGGGGACGGGACACAGCAGGTGGGGGGCACTGATCTGAGGTTCAACACCTCACGGTGAGTGGGGTGGGGGTCCCTGTCACTACCTAAAACTAGGGGGTCCCTGTCACTAAACATCAGGGGTCCCTATCACTACCTAAACTGGGGGGCACCTGTGTTGGAGGCGCTCACAATGTAATCCCTACCATAGTCCTAGTCTAATATCCCACCATTGCTAAATTCATGTATATTTGGCTCCATCCATGACCACACCCACATGGCCACGCCTATTTTCTGGTACTGCACAACTTTTCCTCCCCATTTTTGCTCCCCCCCCCCCCCCCCCGGAATTTTTTTTGCAGACGCCCATGTGTATTATTACTCAATGCTGAAGCTTCAGTGGCTCCTATCAGCTTTTCCTTTGCAAAGATAAATGATTGTGGGCAGGCTTAATATAGGAATCCTATCTGATTATATATAGAGTGCCAGGGGCTCAACAGGTACCTATGAACTCATAGGAGTTTTTGTCCCCAATACATGCAGGCATAACTCTGTTCCTGCACTCTGTCAGCAATCATAGTTTGGTTCCCCTTTGTGATATTATATTTAATTTCTCAATCTCCATGATCTGTGTTCAATATTTATCTTCATAATTTTAAATGCCATACTTAATAGTAGTGTATGTGGCTAAATGGTACCAGGCTGTTTACATTTAAGATAAGCTGAAGTTTAGTTGATTCCAGTGACTTTTAAAGTCTTAATACTTTGATGAAAGTTGCACGGTCAGCTTAAGCATAGACAAAAGCCCGTTTTATTAAAAGACAGCTTGACAAGTCTCCAGCCAAGGTTGGCATTCGTGTATTTGTCTCTAAATCCATTTAGCCTTGCACACATGTTTGCTTGACATTAAAAGTCAAGTAAGCCATGTACCCTGTATGCTATTATTGGATATATACTCCATTAACAGCTACTGGCACATATTTAATTCAACTCTGTAACAAAGACATTTTACATATATAAAGCCCCTGTGCCTTCACATTATCTCTCACCCAACAAAGTTTTGTCAATACATACACTGACTGACACACCTCCGCATTTATACTGTTCAACTAATATATATTTTTTCCTGCAAAGTATGTTTACTATATTCTTTGGTTCTCGATGAAATGTGGTACTTCTGCACTTTGCTATGAAACACAGGAGATCTAAGATCTATTTAGATCTGTAAACAAAATGCATTAAAGAAAACCTTAAAGCAGACCTGAACTCAGAACTTCTTCTCTGCTCTAAAAGATAAGCAACAGCATAATAATCTTTAAAGAAAAATGTTTCTTTGTTACAGCTGTTACATATCCTGCAATAACTCTTCAGTGTGTCTACTACCTGCTTTCATGGGGCTTGATTCACAAAACAGTGCAAACTGTTAGCAGGCTTGTGAAAAGCCCATTATCACGGCAAAACTCCTAAAAAAGTTTAGGCGTGATAAAATAACCCCGCGTGCAAAACAGTATGCGTCGTTAAGGTCGCACCCCATGCGACCTTATAGGTGCATCGGGTGCGCCGTTAAAGTCGCACTGCGATGCGACTCTGCGCCCGCACCGCGCTGTGCACATGCAAAACTTTGCGCGCGGGGTTATTTTAAAAACGGTGATAACCAAGTTACCACCCAGTTATCACGCCTAAAGTCTTTTAGGCGTGCTAACTGGGTTAGCACCGCTTTGTGAATCAAGCCCATGGAATCATCCACAAGGTTAACATCTTGTGTTTACAAATTAACTGCTCTGCTGAGGCATCCAGCTGGGGAGATAGATAGGTTAAACACTCTAAATACATACAGGGAGCATTTCTCTGTTTTCGTTCTGTCCCGTGAGTTCAGGTCCCTGTTAAAGGAAAATTTTAAATGATGGAGAGCAGTTCAGTATAACTTACTTAGGGCATCTTCCAGCCTCCTGTAGTCAGCCTCCTTCAGGCCTCTCGCTGTCAACAACAAAAACAAATAACATTTGTAAATCGCTTTTCTCCCGTAGGACTCAAAGCGCATAAGCATGGCTCAGACCATCGTGGTACAGAGGAAGAATTTTATAAGTCCGGAAATGCCAGGCTAAACAGGTGGCTTTTCAGTCTGGATTTGAATAGCTCCAGGGATGGTGCTGTCTTTACTGGGTGTGGCAGGGAGTTCCAAAGAGTAGGGGCAGCATGACAGAAGGCTCTATCTCCAGATTTTTTGAGGTGCACTCTGGGAGTGACCAAGTTTATAGAACTTGCTGATCTGAGGTTGTGAGAGGTGTGGTGCAGCTTCAGCAAGTCCTTCATGTATCCAGGGCCCAGATTGTGCAGGGATTTGAATGTCAGCAGTCCAATCTTGAAGAGGATTCTCCATTCTACTGGTAGCCAGTGCAGTGAGCGAAGGATCGGTGTAATGTGACAGTGGCGAGGCTGGTTTGTTAGCAATCTGGCAGCAGCATTCTGCACTAATTGCAGGCAACGCAGGTCCTTTTTGGGGAGGCCAGCATAAAGGGCATTGCAGTAGTCCAGCCGTGATGTGATGAAGGCGTGAACTAGGGTTGGAAGATCCTCCGGGGGAATCAGATGTTTAATGTTTGCAATGTTCTTGTCAGCTTGATTGCTTCATTTTATGTACATATAAAACATACCCTTTTTACAGTATTGCTAACACAGCTTGGCAAACAGTTTTATCAATTTTATTACGAAAGTATCATTTTTATAAGTCATTATAATTATTATTTATTTATAAAGCGCCAACATATTCCGTGGCACTGTACAATGTAAGAAAACAGACAAGGGATACATAATGCTACAGACAATGATATACATCAAATTTGAACTCTGATACAAAATACAGCACTGCTGATTACAATTGCAAATTTAACATGATGACTAAAATGTATAAATGTCTAACAGAGTGCAAGCAATTAAATTAATAACATTCCATGACACAATAGGGTGAGAGCCCTGCCCTTGCGAGCTTACAATCTAAAGGAATGGGGTGGAAACAAGAGGTGGGGGAAGTATACAGTATACGTACAGGCAGTGCGTAATTAGGTTATTTAGTGGGTGCATGGCCTAAGCTAGAGAATATGCTTGTCGGAAAAGGTGGGTTTTGAGGGAGCGTTTAAAGATTTCAAAGGTGGGAGAGTGGCGCATGTGCTGTGGAAAGGCCTTCCAGAGGAGGGGTGAGGCACGTGAGAAGTCTTGTACACATGAATGTGAGGAGGTAATTGTAGAAGAGGATAAAAGAAGCTCGTGTGCAGATCTGAGATTACGATTGGGTTGATATCTGGAAATTAGTGAGGATATGTATCAGGGAGAGAGATTGTGGAGAGCTTTGTAGGTTAGGGTTAAGAGTTTGAACTGAATCCTCTCGTTAATTGGTAGCCAGTGAAGAGCTTGACAGAGAGAAGCAGCAGAGGAAGAACGAGAGGAGAGATGAATGAGTCGAGCAGCAGAGTTCAGTACAGAATTGAGTGGTGCTAGTCGGTTAGTTGGAAATCCACCAAGCAATATATTGCAATAGTCCAATCGAGATATAATAAGAGCATGTACTAACATTTTGGTTGTGTCATGGGAGAGAAAAGGTCGGATACGTGCTATGTTTTTGAGTTGGAGATGACAGGAGCTAGTTAGGGAGTTAATGTGAGGAATAAATGAGAGAGAAGAATCAAATATTACCCCTAAGCACCGTGCTTTGGGAACTGTAGTTATAGACGTGTTGTTAACATTTATTGTAATATCAGGCAAAGAGGTGGACAGGGATGGTGGAAAGACTATTAGTTCACTTTTATTCATATTAGGTTTTAAGAAGCGAGAGGACATGAAAGAGGATATAGCGGACAGGCAGTCGGGAACCCGTGTAAGGAGCGAGTTAAGGTCTGGGGCCGAGAGGTACAGTTGTGTATCATCTGCATATAGGTGGTATTGAAAACCAAATGAGTTGATTAAGTTACCAGACCGTGCATGTAGATGGAAAAGAGGAGGGGACCGAGGACAGAGCCTTGAGGTACCCCTACAGACAGAGGATGTGAAGAGGAGGCCTGATCTGAATTAGAAACAGTGAAAGACCTTCCAGAGAGGTAGGAAGATATCCAGGAGAGAGCTAGGTCCTTTATTCCTATAGATGAAAGGATCTGTAGGAGTACAGTGCGGTTGACAGTGTCGAATGCTGATGACAGATCTAGAAGGATGAGTATGGAATAATAGCCTTTGGATTTAGCTGTGAGGAGATCATTAGCTAATTTGGTGAGGGCTGTTTCTGTGGAGTGGTTTGGCCGAGAGCCAGACTGGAACTGATCAAGCAAGGAATTTGCAGATAAATACTGACTTAGTTCAGCATGAATGTGGCGTTCAAGTAATTTAGATGCAAATGGGAGATGTGACACTGGGCGGTAGTTAGCAAGTTCGGTGGGGTCTAAAGATTGTTTTTTTTGTGGTGTTACAACAGCCTTCTTGAGTGAGGATGGAAAAATTCCAGTGGAGAGGGATAGGTTAAACAGGGATGTTAGGGCAGGGATGAGGGATGTGGATAGCTGTGGAAAGAGATGTGATGGGATAGGATCCAAAGAACAGGTGGTTAGATGGGATTTGGAGATAAGAGAAGAGAGCGAATGTTCGCAAAGTGTAGAGAAACTGGAAAGAGAGCAGTCAACAAGAGGAGTGGAGATGGAGTTTGATGTCTGCATGAAAAACACAATACGGATTTTTGCAATTTTATCTGTAAAGTATGTTGCAAATTCTTCAGCTGATAAGCACGAAGGAGGAGGAGGGGGTGGACGGAGAAGGGAGTTGAAAGTACTGAACAGGCGCTTTGGATTGTGCAAGTGGGAGGGGTGCGATTGCATCCATGACTTGCGTGATTGAGCTGTGGTAGTGAGCAGCTGCTGAGTCAGGGTCAGTGAATGGTTGTGTGAGGAGAGGTGCCAGGGCATCAGAGACAGATTGCATGTCTATGTTGCAGTAGTTCCTGCGTATATATGAGCGTGCTTGAGGCAGCGTGGTAGGAAGAGAGGGGGAGAGAGAGAAGTTTAGTAAGTTATGATCAGAGTGCGGGAGAGGAGTATTAGTGAAATCAGTGATAGAACAGAGACGAGTGAATATGAGGTCAAGTGTATGACCATTAGAGTGAGTTGGAGCAGTGGACCACTGAGACAGGCCGTAGGAGGAAGTAAGTGACAGAAGTTTAGTGGCGGCAGAATTGTTGGTGTCAACATGAATGTTAAAGTCACCCATAATGATGGTAGGGATATCGGAGGACAGGAACTGGAGGAGCCATGCAGAGGAGGGATTTAGGAAGAAGGAAGCAGGGCCAGGAGGGCGGTAGATTATTGCGATCTGGAGGTTAGAGTGAGAGTATAGACGGACTGCATGGACTTCAAAGGAAGGTAGAGAAAGAGGAGGAATGGGGGTAAGTGGCTTGAAGGAGCATCTATCAGAGAAAAGAATGCCCACACCACCGCCATGTTTATTCCCACTTCTAGGCGTGTGACTAAGGTGGAATCCCCCATAAGAGAGGGCGGCAGGTGAGACCGTGTCAGAAGGAGTCAGACTGTCATGATGAACTGTTGGATTATTTTTTGAATCACATCACCAGAGTTCATTCGGAACATCTAATGTGTATGGTCAGTTTGGATCACTTGCAAGTTGGATGTAGAGGGAATCAGCACAATTTCCTACACTACAGGAGGTCAGCAATGGCACTTTCTCAGAGTGAGCCAGGGGCATAAAATAATGAGGCACCCTCATGGGAACCTTCTAACAAAGAGCTAATTGCTGATTAGTCCACAGGTGCTGGCACTCTCTTTATGTTCCAGGTGTGTGCTGCTCTCTCCCATTATCTGGGGAAAGCTGAGGTGAAAAGATTCCGAGTGGGAGTTTTACATTGGGCTTCCTCATGAACTCTGTATATAACTCTGTATATGTGCAGGCTGATAAAATGCAGCCAAAGGAATTTGGCTGCCCTTTAAAAGGGTTAAGAAAAGTGCTGTGTCACAAATAAAAACAAAACAACAACAACAAAAAAACAGTTGGAACGGCCCTCTCACCCACCCAGAGATCATTGCAGATCTTTAAGTGTTTATTGGAGGTCAGTTACCTATTCAGACAGGTGATTTTAATGGGCAATATAACCCGGATGGGTGGATATCAGTTTACGGTGTTGGATGGTTAATGGAGATGTTGATTGTTATGGAAATTGGTTATGTTATGGGTAACTATCAATGTGAAGGGTTGGTTTACTAGGATAATTAAAACCTCAATAAAGCAAGCTGCGGCCTATTATTACCCATTAAGTGGTATGTCTTCTTTCAGTAGATTAAAATGTTAAGTAAGTTTCAGTTTAATGATGGGTAATGCATTACTATGAATTGCTCTCATTTCAGGTTTTCTTTAACAGGTTTGTTACTGATGGGTTGAGAACTAAGTAGCCTAGCTAAGCAGCTATGACCCCCGAGTGGGAGTTTTACATTGGGCTTCCTCAAGAACTTTGTATATAACCAATGATGTGGGGTACAGAAAGCTGCCAAAACAGCCATAGTGTCAGAGAGAATCAAGCGGGGAAAGGGATTTTTTTTATGATTGCCAATGTTCAGAAGCACCTATAGATGTGATAATTACCAGCATAGGCCAATGAAGAGATAATACAGCAGAAGGAGGGACCCTGGTGTACCGTCTAGCCCAGTAGCTCCTGTGCAGTCACAAATTCTGCATCCCCTTATTAGAACATTTATTTATTGTATTTATAAAGTGCCAACATATTACGCAGCGCTGGACATTAATTAAGGTTACAGACAATATTTAGGGGTGACATACAGCAATAAGACAATACAGGAATACAAGAAAAACCAGATCATGCAGCACAGTATGAGTACAAGGTAATGCTTAGTCAGTCACTGGATGGGAACATGGAGATTAGGCAAATCGAGTTCACTCAAATCCATTGGATGGGTGTACAGTAATGGAGGTGCGTGATCAGGTAGGAGACATGGGGAGGAGGACTTTGCCCGAAGGCTTACAATCTCGAGAGAGAAGTGGGGACATGAAAGGTAGGGGACCAGAGTTCAGTTGTGGGTTTAGAGCACTAGTGAGGGGGTAGGCCAGAGTGAAGATGTTGAAGGAGGGGGAAACCCTAATGCGGCGAGGTAGGGAGTTCCATAGTGTTGGAGCAGCTCTTGAGAAGTCCTGGAGGCATGCATGGGATTGGGTGATGCATAGGGCAGTCAGGCGAAAGTTCATTGGAGGAGCAGAGTGAGCAGCTAGGTGTGTACCTCTGAGCAAGATCAGAAATGTAGGTTGGGCAGGTTTTGTGGACAGATTTGTAGGCTAGACACAGTATCCTGAAACTGATTCTGGACTAGATAGGAAATCAGTACATCACTGGAGAGGCTGCTAATACTGACACCCAATGGACATAGGCAAAAGTTAGGTTGTGCCTTATAGCCAGTTTCCACTTGCAGACAGCCGGGGGTGTCTTCCGAAAGTCCGGCTGTCACTCACTGTGTGAATCGGATGTGTGCTACAGAAATCTGCAGCATGCAATCCATATTTTGCCCCACAGCGCATCGTATTGCGGACAATCGCAATAGGACTTCGCATCTAGGGGAAACGGGCCTTTAGTCTATTTCCATAATAAACAACTATAGCGCAGTTTTTTTTTAATAATTCCAAATTCCATAAGTATACAAGTTGTGTAAAACCCATAAACAATAAGGTTGTTTTTTCTAAAATCTCATTTGTGTCAATTATGCAGCTGCTTTAGGTGTGAACAGGACTAACAGGATTTTTTCTAAGAAAAGTTGTTAAAATGAAAATAGACAATGGATGCAATACAGATTATTTTTTCTTCAACTATTAACTTTTTAACTACCTAACGACCGCGTCATACCAATGGGCCTGACTGCGTTGGCAGCCCCAGGACCACCTAATGCCAATTGGCGTCAAGTCCCGGAGCTGCAGTTTGGCAGGGAACACGTGCACGCATGCGCGATCGTTTTCTGCCGGTTCTCTGAACTCCGTGATCAGCCTGCCAGCTGCGATCGCAGCTAGCAGGCCGTTTTCCGCCAAAAGGAGAAGTAATTCTCCTTTTGAGCGAGCAGATCGTAGTGATCACTATTAGAGCAGCGCCGGTAGGAGGGGAAGAAGAGGATCCACTTGCCTTCCTGAAGTTCCCCCAGCGATTGTCGTTCCCCTCCGCTCTGGCCGGCATCTCTGCTCGCTCTGACGTAAGTGTCAGGTCCCAGCTTGATGACGTCATCAAGCCGTTTCCTGGAACTTAACAGCAGTGCGAGTGAGAATGCCGGCCAGAGCGGAGGGGGCTAGAGCCAGGGGCGTAGCAATAGGCCCTGCAGCGCCTGCGCCCGCGGGGGGGCCCGGCCCCCCCCTGGGGCCCGCTCGGGGCCGTTTTTTGGGGGCTGGAGGGGTGGCAGCATGAGGGGAAAGCCTTGCCTTCGGAAGCGGAAGTGACGTCAGCCGCTAGAGCGAGAAGGCGGCGATGGAACGCAAGGAAGAAGGTATGTATCCCGCCGCCGCCGCTGCTGCCCGCTACCCACACACATTCACTAGCTGGAGGGGGGCGCAGAGGGGAGAGCCCCGAGGTGAGGGAGAGGGGGGAACTTCCCCTCTCCCCGCCGACTGTGGGCAAGGCTTTCCCCTCATGCTGCCACCCCTCCAGCCCCCAAAAACCGGCCACGAGCGGGCCCCGGGGGGGTGGGGGGTGGGGGGGTGGGGGCGCTCTGAAATTCTGCAGGGGGATTTTCTGGTGTCTGCTGCCCACATTACGATTTTCAGGTGCCTGCTGCCCACATTATGATTTTCTGGTGTCTGCTGCCCACATTACGATTTTCTGGTGTCTGCTGCCCACATTACGATTTTCTGGTGTCTGCTGCCCACATTGCGATTTTCAGGTGCCTGCTGCCCACATTACGATTTTCAGGTGTCTGCTGCCCACATTATGATTTTCTGGTGTCTGCTGCCCACATTGCGATTTTCTGGTGTCTGCTGCCCACATTACGATTTTCTGGTGTCTGCTGCCCACATTGCGATTTTCAGGTGTCTGCTGCCCACATTACGATTTTCTGGTCACTGCTGCCCACATTGCGATTTTCAGGTGTCTGCTGCCCACATTACGATTTTCAGGTGTCTGCTGCCCACATTACGATTTTCAGGTGTCTGCTGCCCACATTACGATTTTCAGGTGTCTGCTGCCCACATTACGATTTTCAGGTGTCTGCTGCCCATATTACGATTTTCAGGTGTCTGCTGCCCACATTACGATTTTCAGGTGTCTGCTGCCCACATTACGATTTTCAGGTGTCTGCTGCCCACATTGCGATTTTCAGGTGTCTGCTGCCCACATTGCGATTTTCTGGTGTCTGCTGCCCACATTACGATTTTCTGGTCACTGCTGCCCACATTGCGATTTTCTGGTGACTGCTGCCCACATTAGGATTTTCTGGTGTCTGCTGCCCACATTACGATTTTCTGGTCACTGCTGCCCACATTGCGATTTTCTGGTGTCTGCTGCCCACATTACGATTTTCAGGTGTCTGCTGCCCACATTGCGATTTTCAGGTGTCTGCTGCCCACATTACGATTTTCAGGTGCCTGCTGCCCACATTACGATTTTCAGGTGCCTGCTGCCCACATTACGATTTTCAGGTGTCTGCTGCCCACATTACGATTTTCAGGTGTCTGCTGCCCACATTACGATTTTCAGGTGTCTGCTGCCCACATTACGATTTTCAGGTGTCTGCTGCCCACATTACGATTTTCTGGTGTATGCTGCCCACATTAGGATTTTCTGGTGACTGCTGCCCACATTGCGATTTTCTGGTGACTGTTGCCCACATTGCGATTTTCTGGTGACTGCTGCCCACATTGCGATTTTCTGGTGACTGCTGCCCACATAAGGATTTTCTGGTGACTGCTGCCCACATTAGGATTTTCTGGTGTGTGCTGCCCACATGATATTCTGGTGACTGACTGCTGCCCACATTAGGATTTTCTGGTGACTGCTACCCACATTACGATATTCTGGTGACTGCTGCCCACATTAGGATTTTCTGGTGACTGATGCCCACATTGCGATTTTCTGGTGACTGCTGCCCACATGGCGATTTTCTGGTGACTGCTGCCCACATGGCGATTTTCTGGTGACTGCTGCCCACATTGCGATTTTCTGGTGAACTCTGCCCACATTACGATTTTCTGTCCCACATTACGATATTCTGGTGAACGCTGCCCACATTACAATTGTCTGGTGAATGCTGTCCACGTTACAATTTTCTGGTGACTGCTGCTCACGTTACGATTTTCTGGTGACTGGTGCCCAACTTAAGATTTTCTGGTGAACTCTGCCCACATTATGATTTTCTGGTGAACTCTGCCCACATTATGATTTTCTGGTGAACGCTGCCCACATTACGATTGTCTGGTGAATGCTGTCCACGTTACAATTTTCTGGTGACTGGTGCCCACATTACGATTTTCTGGTGAACTCTGCCCACATTATGATTTTCTAAAGGCCCACATTACGATTTTCTGGTGAACTCTGCCCACATTACGATTTTCTGGCCCACATTACAATTGTCTGGTAAAATGCTGCCCACTTTACAATTAATTTACAGTGAAACGCTGCCCCATTACGATTATTTGGCACCTATGGGGGGGGGGGGGGCGGAAGCGGAAGTGACGTCAGCCGCTAGAGCGAGAAGGCGGCGATGGAACGCAAGGAAGAAGGTATGTATCCCGCCGCCGCCGCTGCTGCCCGCTGCCCACACACATTCACTAGCTGGAGGGGGGCGCAGAGGGGAGAGCTCCGAGGTGAGGGAGAGGGGGGAACTTCCCCTCTCCCCGCCGACTGTGGGCAAGGCTTTCCCCTCATGCTGCCACCCCTCCAGCCCCCCAAAACCGGCCACGAGCGGGCCCCGGGGGGGGAGGGGGGCGCTCTGAAATTCTGCAGGGGGATTTTCTGGTGTCTGCTGCCCACATTACGATTTTCAGGTGCCTGCTGCCCACATTATGATTTTCTGGTGTCTGCTGCCCACATTACGATTTTCTGGTGTCTGCTGCCCACATTACGATTTTCTGGTGTCTGCTGCCCACATTGCGATTTTCAGGTGCCTGCTGCCCACATTACGATTTTCAGGTGTCTGCTGCCCACATTATGATTTTCTGGTGTCTGCTGCCCACATTGCGATTTTCTGGTGTCTGCTGCCCACATTGCGATTTTCTGGTGTCTGCTGCCCACATTGCGATTTTCAGGTGTCTGCTGCCCACATTACGATTTTCTGGTCACTGCTGCCCACATTGCGATTTTCAGGTGTCTGCTGCCCACATTACGATTTTCAGGTGTCTGCTGCCCACATTACGATTTTCAGGTGTCTGCTGCCCACATTACGATTTTCAGGTGTCTGCTGCCCACATTACGATTTTCAGGTGTCTGCTGCCCACATTGTGATTTTCAGGTGTCTGCTGCCCACATTACGATTTTCAGGTGTCTGCTGCCCACATTGCGATTTTCAGGTGTCTGCTGCCCACATTGCGATTTTCTGGTGTCTGCTGCCCACATTACGATTTTCTGGTCACTGCTGCCCACATTGCGATTTTCTGGTGACTGCTGCCCACATTAGGATTTTCTGGTGTCTGCTGCCCACATTACGATTTTCTGGTCACTGCTGCCCACATTGCGATTTTCTGGTGTCTGCTGCCCACATTACGATTTTCAGGTGTCTGCTGCCCACATTGCGATTTTCAGGTGTCTGCTGCCCACATTACGATTTTCAGGTGCCTGCTGCCCACATTACGATTTTCAGGTGTCTGCTGCCCACATTACGATTTTCAGGTGTCTGCTGCCCACATTACGATTTTCAGGTGTCTGCTGCCCACATTACGATTTTCAGGTGTCTGCTGCCCACATTACGATTTTCTGGTGTATGCTGCCCACATTAGGATTTTCTGGTGACTGCTGCCCACATTGCGATTTTCTGGTGACTGTTGCCCACATTGCGATTTTCTGGTGACTGCTGCCCACATTGCGATTTTCTGGTGACTGCTGCCCACATAAGGATTTTCTGGTGACTGCTGCCCACATTAGGATTTTCTGGTGTGTGCTGCCCACATGATATTCTGGTGACTGACTGCTGCCCACATTAGGATTTTCTGGTGACTGCTACCCACATTACGATATTCTGGTGACTGCTGCCCACATTAGGATTTTCTGGTGACTGATGCCCACATTGCGATTTTCTGGTGACTGCTGCCCACATGGCGATTTTCTGGTGACTGCTGCCCACATGGCGATTTTCTGGTGACTGCTGCCCACATTGCGATTTTCTGGTGAACTCTGCCCACATTACGATTTTCTGTCCCACATTACGATATTCTGGTGAACGCTGCCCACATTACAATTGTCTGGTGAATGCTGTCCACGTTACAATTTTCTGGTGACTGCTGCTCACGTTACGATTTTCTGGTGACTGGTGCCCACATTACGATTTTCTGGTGAACTCTGCCCACATTATGATTTTCTGGTGAACTCTGCCCACATTATGATTTTCTGGTGAACGCTGCCCACATTACGATTGTCTGGTGAATGCTGTCCACGTTACAATTTTCTGGTGACTGGTGCCCACATTACGATTTTCTGGTGAACTCTGCCCACATTATGATTTTCTAAAGGCCCACATTACGATTTTCTGGTGAACTCTGCCCACATTACGATTTTCTGGCCCACATTACGATTGTCTGGTAAACTGCTGCCCACTTTACAATTAATTTACAGTGAAACGCTGCCCCATTACGATTATTTGGCACCTATGGGGGGGGGGGGCCCATCCAAATATTCGCAGGGGGGCCCAGTGATTTCTAGTTACGCCTGTGCGGTGAGTAAAGGCTGCTGGCATTCGGGGGATACCGAGATACACTGGGAACACCGTGCCCAGCTAGCTATACTGGGGATCCGGCTGCCTGACCCCTCCAAATGCACCCCTCCGCATGTAAAATGGCCTGGTCCTTAAGGGGGGTTCGGCAGCCGGTCGCCAAAGGGTTAAAATATATGGCCAGTTTCCATTGCCGTTCACAGTCATTATAACACCTGAGTTATGAAACTGACCACTGTGAATATAGCCTGAGCCATCATTTTGTGTGGTACAAGGTGACCATTAGCGGTACAATTGTTAGCGAATTATCATATTTTTGATAAGTTAATTCAGATTAAAAGAAAAAAAAATAATCATTCCGCATCCCTAAAGTATCCAACTTGCAATCACATCTCCACCAGTTATGGTTATATCTTACATCGATGACATCATTCTGTTAGTCGCCATGGCGATGGGGAGGCCCTACAGGAAATCCCGTTCAGAACGGAATTTCCTGATGGGTTTGATCGCCGGCAGCGATCGGAAGGGTGGGAGGGAGGGAGCAGGGAGGGGGGAATCATGTAGCTAGCGCTAGGCTAGCTACATGATAAAAAAAAATTAGGTGAAAAAAAACACCCGCGGCCATGCGGCCATGGGGGATTTAAAACGCCAGGGAGGTTAAAGTAAACCTTAAGTTTGCCTTAAGTTTTACTTACCTGGGGCATTTTCCAACCCCTCATAGCCTTGCAGGTTTGTTTCCTCCTGTGCCTCTCTGTTGTGCTGCTGTGCCCCTCTAAAAGTTTGCTGACTGGACCAGTTGTGGGCTACTGCCCAGAATGCTTCGGGGCATGGGAGCGCAATCAAGGATACCTATGGGGGCGGGGCTCAGTGGTCCAATGTAGAGGCACAGGTGGAAACTGAGAGACCTACGAGGCTACGAGAGGCTGAAAAAAAATGTAAAATGAATTTCTTTTCCCCACTTAAGGTTCACTTTAAGTGGTATATTGTAATTTCATAAAATAATCTGAGTGATCTTGGGTGCTGCCATATCTCAAAATGTGAAGTAAGTTAGATTCACACAATTTGTTCCATAATACTGGGAGTCATTCAGTAACCTTTTGTGCAGTGGTTACTGTATACAGTATATCTGAAAGTTATCTCCTCATTTTCCCAAAGAAAACAATGTAGTGAAATGGGCTTTTAAGGGAGCCCGAGGTGAGAGGGATATGGAGACTTCCATACTTATTTCCTTTTAAACAATACCAGTTGCCTGGCAGTCCTGCTGATCCTGTGTCTCTAATACTTTTAGCTATAGTCCCTGAACAAGCATGCAGCAGATCAAGTACTCTGACTCGGCTGACTCAGGTTTTACTGGATTAGCCATATGCTTGTTCCAGAGTTTTGACTCTACCTATGTCAGAAGGTCAACAGGGCTGCCAAGCAATTGGCAGCCTCCATATCCCTCTCACCCCGGGTATGCGTTAATAGTTTATGCCAGCCATTTTACTTACAAATAAACACTGACAAAAGCACAACATTTACTGTATACAAGCTTCTGGCCCATGTTAATTAGGTATAACATTAATTTTAGAATGAGCCCACCTGACTAAAAATGCATTAATAACAACAGCTCATACCCTCAGTCACACCACTTCAAAACAAGGACACCACCTTTTCTTATAAAGACCTAAGGCTTTAAATCTATAGGCTAACCACTCATACGGGCCACTGTCAGATAACTCCATAATAATGATGGGTCTCTCAGTATCCTATTACTACACAATGTATAGTGCCTGTACAAGGCCATTTACCCAGCAAGCTGCCATAAGAAAGTATTCCATTTCCTCTCTCTACGCAGAAAAGTAATAGGGGGGTGGGTATGATAACGTTTCCTTTAGGACTGAATAATCCAGCCTGTCATCAAGTTCTTTCCTTGTGGTTCCACTCCACAGATAAGCCCTCCCCCCACTAGCCAGCCAGTTAAGGCCAACTGAGAACAGTTAAGGCTGTGAGAACGAAGCAGCCTATGTTGAGAAAGTGGAACACTTAAAGAGAAACTCCGACCAAGAATTTAACTTTATCCCAATCAGTAGCTGATACCCCCTTTTACATGAGAAATATAATGATTTTCACAAACAGACCATCAGGGGGCGCTGTATGACTGATTTTGTGCTGAAACCCCTCCCACAAGAGGCTCTGGTACCGTACGGTACTCTGGGCAAACTGCCACAATGTAACAATGTTCACAGACAGGAAATGGCTGTTTACAACTGTCTGCAAGGCCAGAACAGCTAGAAACAGGTACATAACCTGCCCACAGTAAAAATGTCACCATGTAATACATGTCAGAATGTGAATCTGGGGGGGAAAGATTTTACAATGAGCAAACACTGCCTAAATCATTTATAAATAATTATGGTAAAAATGAAGCACTTTTTTTTATTACATTATTTTCATTGGAGTTCCTCTTTAAACCTGGTACATAGATACAAGACATATTGCTCAGCAGGGCGACATTGTTGGGCCGATCCTGTAAAGACACGTTGCTAGCCTGCTTTTGTTGCAATTCTGGGGTGGGGGGGCGGGTCAGAGGGTCGACAGAGCAGCACAGGAGTGATGTCACGTGGGAGCCGGACTAATGGGGAAACAATGCACCCGGCCAGTGGTAGACTCATTGGCCAAGGAGTCGGTGGGCATTTCGGGGGTGCTGTACACAAGCTAGATTCTTGGCAAAGGCGGTCGTTATGAGCTGCCCCAGCCGAGTTTTATCTAGTGTGTGTAGGAGGCTATAAAGGAAACCTGAAGTGAGAAGTATATGGAGTTGTCCATACTCATTTCTTTTTTTGTAAAAAATGCCACTTGCTTTCTATCCTGCTGATTTTCTGGCATCAGTAGTTTCTTCACACACCTAAAACAAGCAAGCAGCTAATCCAGTCAGACTTCAGTCAGCACCTGATCTGCATGGTTGTTCAGGATCTATGGCTAAAAGTATTAGAGGCAGATGATCAGCAGGGCAGCCAGGCAACTAGTAATGTGCAATAGGAAATAAATATTGCAGCTATTCCTCTCAGTTCAGGTGTCAGGGGCATAACTAGGGTGGAGCAGGCCCTGTGACTACAGAGCGGCCCAGAGGTGGCCCAGAGGTTTTCTCTGATACTGCAGATCAGGTGCATTTGTGGCTACACATGCTATGTGTAATGTCAGGCTTGGCAAGTTATCAGTTCACAGCTCAGCTCCTATGCCCCAATCTATCCTCACCTTCTTCACCCTATGTGGCGCGTCCCCGCTTGAACGGGAGGTGAGGAAACACCTGCCCGACTTCGGTTACACCCAGGCCTTGTAGGTGCAATGTATAGGAGCTGAACTTAGAGTGAACTATGTAACTCACCAGAACCTAACAGGAGATAAGCAGAGTCCAGTAACAATCCGAGGTCATACACGTACAATCAGAAGTATCGAGGTACACAAGGAGCAGGTGAAATCAAGGTCAAGTAATCCTAGGTCGGTCCAGGCAGAGATCAGAGAGTAGTCAGGGATCAGGCAGAAGGTCAGTTCAGCCGGAAGGCAAAGCGTAGTCAGATTCCAGGCAGAGGTCTGTTCACAGGTAATCAATAAGCAATATATCACACCCAGCAAAAGCACACAGCCAAAGCTATCACGGGCAATCACAGGAAGCACTCAGCAGGTTTAAATACTTCATGCAACCAATCAGTGGTCGACCACATGCACACAGCAGCCAATCACACGCAGGCAATAATCCTGTTTAAGTGTCAGCTGAAGAGATCAGCTGACACAGGTAGCAATACATGTTAGCTGGCTAACTACTCAGCTGACTAACAAAACCTCCTGGCTGTGTATTAGCTATAGCATACTGGTAAAAGGTATCGCCTCTGATGTGAGAGACCAGGGTTCAACTCTGGCCAGGGATAGCATTCACATTTTATATTTATTAAATAAACCCCTGTCAGCTGACTAACCTGTCAGCTGACACTACCTCTGTCGCTGCCTCAGACCATACTGTGGCCGAGAGGAGCGAGACATCCGCCCACCAGTATGCGCAGAGTGATCCCCAGTGCATGCATCACCAGCGGAGGATGGCCGTTGACATGCGGAAGTGGAGGACCCGACGCAACTCTCGTCAGAAGTGGTCGCATTGCGGGAACCTCCAGGTGAATTCCTAACACTATGGGTATGAAGATCCTGATGGCCACATTTGTTTTATTACCCTTGTAAGATGGGCCCCCAGGCTGTGAGGGTCACCAAGGGAGGCAAATAAATGGCTGTGAACATTAAGGAGCCCCATCAAAGTTTCCCTGGGGTCCCCCATTATTTGTCATTATGCCCATCAGTTGTACTTTAAGGGCAATACTGAGATTAGTTTGAATCCCCACCTTACTGTTCTACATGTACATAGATCCAACTTGCCACATTCAATGATTAATATTACTACTCATGTAAACTGTTTTTGCTGTTTACGTTGCCATGTAGCTCAAGGTTAGTCTTTGTATAATATATAGAACATATCCATGCATTGCATGCATAACACACGTATGTATGCATTTCTGTATGCCTGGATTAGGCTTTTGTTTCTATCTTACACTCTTCTGCATTTTTGGAACTATAAGCTGTTTATAGCTGCTGCGTTAATTCATGAATGTTGTGAGAAAAGTATTCTGTAATAATATAAAAAGCAATCTAAACTTCATTCAACTTGTGTGATTCTTGTTTGTGGGAAGTGCAAAAATCTTTTAGCACTTGTTCTGGTGACAAACATTGATTTTTGCACTCCATGCAGATTATCTGAGCCGCTACTGTTATATTGTAAGTGCAGTTTCCTAACAAGCCTACTGCAAATACATTTCTTTCACTCCATCTTAACTCTTTCACATCCCATATAGTTCTCTTTTGGTCACGCAGGCCCTCCATATTTGCACCTTTTTTCCATTTATGTCCTATTCTTTCCCTACAAGCCTATTATTTACCTCTCTTACATCCACAACGCATTATTGCAAGCTCTCAGTACCTTCTGTGACATCCATCATGAAATGTACAGCACCAATGTCACCAATGCCTGTTAAAAAAGTTACACAGGCCTCAGCCATAAAATGAAACCATTCCTCCAGGGATGTAACAATAGACCCTGCAATGGACACAGCTGCAGGGGGGGGGGGGGGGCAGAGGCTGCCCCATGGGGGGGGGGAGAAGTTTCTTTTCCCTGTCCTCAGAGAATAATAAATAAAGGTGCGTACACACGCACTACTGTAGCGAACAATGTGTCTGTCAGACCCTCCCGCTGGGCAGGCGTTCTGCCGACAGTAGAGCATGTGTACATTCTGTCGGCAGACTGATAAGGCTCAGCGGATCGTTCAGAAACAGCCTTATCAGTCTGCCGACAGACTGTACACACGATAAGGAATCATATAAAGCTTTGTAGACAAAGATTTGTAAATAATCCCTATCAGTGTTCAGCAGGGTCTTGTGTACAATACCCAGCCCCAAACCTCTCCACCCCTCCCAAGTGCTCTGTACTGTAGTGATGCTGGAGGAGTCTGCAAAGCCAGTTCTGCTGTCATCGGAGGTGGACAGAGTGAGTGTAATAAGCTGCGGCTGGGAGCACACTTGTCTGTCCGTTTTCTGTATGCCCTTTCTACACACCATGTGTGTCTGTATGTGTGAAAGCATGCACAATTTTTCACAGAAGCTAATGTAATTGATAAAACAAAATGCGTGTAGTGCTTCTGTTTTTACCTGCATGGGGAAAACACATTCAAGTGTGCACTAGACAACTGAATAACATTGGTTCTCAGTTTTCCTGCACAGAAAGCGGGGGGAGGGGGCCCCATCCAAAGTTTCTATGGGGGCCCAGTGATTTCTAGTTGAGCCCCTGCATTCCTCATTTTTAAGGCAGATTCATCACTAAAGTCACAGTATACATAAAGCAATGTTACATTATGAGTAGAGCTGCCTCTTTAGCTAAACATATGACAGTCAAATTTAATTGGGGAAAATTTACAGCGGTGGCCTGGGTCATACTGGACCACAGCGAGAATTTATTGATCTAGTGGATGCGCAGATCTTTTTTCTTTTTAATAAATGGAAGTTGTCCTGGATTTATTTAAACCTCTCAGGGTTGGTGCGTGGTCAAATCAGCATTTATTAAGGAGTTCTTTAAAGGTGTGATTAAAGAAATATGAATAATGCAAGCATATTGGGCTTCATTTAAGTTGACATAAGTAGTATATTAAAGCCTTGTACTGACATTCGAGAACTGTCACATTCACGGATCACAATTTGAATGTTCAAGTGACAGTTCGGGGTTGAGTGCTGTACAGAAATGTCACTAGCCTAGAGACTAGCAATGCATCTGTTGTTATAGTGGGAGGAGGAGGGATGACAGTGGCTGAATAGAGTACTGGTTAAGGGCACTGCCTTCGACATGGGAGACCAGGGATCGAATCCTGGCTAGGGTCAATACCTATTCAGCAAGGATTTCAAGGCTAGACTCCCTAACACTGCAGGATGGCCTCCTGAGCGCGTCCCAGTGGCTGCAGCTCTTGAGCGCTTTGAGTCCAGCAGGAGAAAAGCGCTATATAAACATTCGGATTATTATTATGAAGCATGGTGCATGATGGAGCAGCTTCCAGCCGTTGGGGTGAGGAGGAGACTTGCTCTGGAGTTGGTTGGATGATGTTAAAGATCTGACATGCTGGATCTTTGGGTTACTGTACACACACTAGATTATAGGCCTGGGCAGTATTTAATGGTCACCTTGGCCAATTTTAACCACTTCCCAACTGAGGGGTTTTACCCCTTGACCACCAGAGCAATTTTCACCTTTCAGCGCTCCTTCCATTCATTCGTCTATAATTTTATCATTACTTATCGCAATGAAATGAACTATATCTTGTTTTTTTCACCACCAATTAGGCTTTCTTTAGGTGGGACATTATGCCAAGAATAATTTTATTCTAAATGTGTTTTAATGGGAAAATCGGAAAAAATGTGGGAAAAAAATATATTATTTTTCAGTTTTCGCCCTTTATAGTTTTTAAATAATGCATGCTACTGTAATTAAAACCCATTAAATGTATATGCCTATTTATCCCGGTTATAAAACCGTTTAAATTATGTCCCTATCACAATGTTTGCCGCCAATATTTTAGTTGGAAATAAAGGTGCATTTTTTTCAGTTTGGCGTCCATCCCTAATTATAAGCCCATAGTTTATAAAGTAACAGTGTTATACCCTCTTGACATAAATATTTAAAAAGTTCAGTCCCTAAGGTAACTATTTATGTTTTTTTTTTATTGTAAATTTTTTTTTTTTTTTTAATTACAAAAATAAATAAATTGGGGAGTGTGGGAGGTAAGGAGTTAATTTTTTGTGTAAAACAAGTTTATTTGTGTGTAGAAAATGGTTAGGGTGTATGTTATGATCGCTTCTGCAGCGTTTACTGCTGACTGCAGTGGTATTGCAAACCAAGCAGTTCTAATGTCATTACATGCATTTGCTTGCATAGTTTGGTTTGCACTTAAACTAGTTGCTGATTCCATCTGCAGTCGCTCTGAAGTTTATGACAGTTTAATATGCTTTTGTGTAAACAAACATTGTCTGCTGCAGTGGAGGGGCGGTCCCTTTCCTGCAGGCTGCATATCATTGTCTGCCTTTTCCTGCTATCAGCCTGTGATTAATTACCATTCACTTGTGTGGGAATCTGCAGGTCTGCTCCCATTGGATGACCTCAGTATAAAGAACTGCTTCCTGCAATGCCTCATGGGCTATCATAGTCTCAGATTGTATCTGTTACTCTGCTCGTGCCCCACCTCGTTCCTGGTCCGTGTGGACTGCGCTGACTCCTGCGGAGGGGTCAGCGAGTCCTCCTAGTTCTGCTCTTGTTCTAGAAGTTGCTACTTGCTTGTCTTGTGTCATATATTGGTTCATCGCCAATATATACGCATACTTGCGCATTTTGTTATTTTCCTTGTATTCGTGTTACGTTAATATATCAGTGTCGCTGATATATACGTACACGAACTGTTTATTTCCTGTGTTCAGTTAGTCAGTTTTCCAGCACGTTTTGGTAGTTTGCGCGTACCGTGAACACCCGTGCTGAGCTAGTTATCCTGTTCCTGGTTCTGTTTGTGGATTGCGTTCATCTCTGCGAAGAGATAGCGAATCCTTCTGAGTCCTGTTCCCTGTATTACTCCAGTCCTAGTCAGCGTTCCTGCTTATGTCATATATCGGTTCATTGCCGATATATACATATGTTAGTCAGACCTTACAAAGAGTTTCATTGATAGCTGTAATTGTAATATGCTAGGAAAACATACTTATTGTATATTTATCTGTGTTACGTTCATCTGTCTCGATCCTGCTATTTTCTGACTATCCTGTCCTGTCTTTGTGAGGCACGCCATCGCCGCAACGCATTGGCTGCCTCATTCCAGTCTGTCTGGTTTTGGACGCTTGCTGTCGCTAAGTAGCCGCTAGCTAGCAAGCGTTCATTCTGTCTACTTATTCTGATCTCCTCAGTCCTGGTTTATGCGCTCAGCGCTACTTTGCGCTGAGACGTTATTACGAAAGTGTTGTTTGTGGCTGTTCGGATCTGCACCGGCTCTGTGCGCCACAATCTCCTATTGGAGTCAGTCCTCTCCTCCACTAAACTGGGGATATCCTGATCCCTTGTGCTGGTGTGTGTACCTCCTTCACGTCAGCTTATGTGTTGTATGCTGACTGTGGAGATTACACCTCCAAGCTTAACATTATGATAGCCCCATTACCAATCCCCATTGTGGGGGGGGGTTCCCAGCAAAAATGACACTGTTTGTTATGGTTCCTGTTCCTTTAAGAAATTTGAGAAGCTCAATTCTGAAACAGAAAATGAGTTTTTTTCTGAATGTGCCAGGTTCCTGGCCAATCCTGAGCTCCAGGCTACTCCTGTTTCAACGTGGGCCCCCCAGCTAGTTTATGTTTTATTTAAGGGAAGATTGTTTCAGTGGGCCTACGATGTCTTGGATCATACCAATTTAAAAGAAAGACCACTGGAATTTCTAGCGTTTGTGATCCATAACTGGCTGCGCAAAACCGATTTGCCTAGCCCTTTTGATAAGCTCCTGGCAGCTTGTCAATCAGCTGCTCCTTCTACTGCCTACAAAAATAATCAGCAAGCAGATAATTGTTCTGATAACTTTTCTTCTGCTAAGGCAGCAGGGTCTAAAGCCAAACGTAAACGCTCCAAAAGAAAAGCGTTACAATCAGCGGAGTCGTTGCCCTTAGCGACTGCGCATCAGATCTGTAACGAGACTCCGCCAGTAGCAGATAATGAAATTCAGTCACCATTCAGGGGAGTCAAATGGACCTATGAAACTACTAATGAACTTTCATTGCTAGCCAGGGAAAATAAAGGTTCTTGTTTAAATGAATTATCTGAATATGATTATGAAGATATATTACAGAGTATTGAACAGATCGATTTATTCGTGCAGCAAGGGAAATTTGCATACACTACAGTTCAACACTTGCTACAGGTACTGGAGATCCTTAGGAATAAGAAATCGGCCAATCACCTGCTAAATAACCCAATTGTTTCTGCCACTAACACATTTGCAAACTATGATCAGCCGGAATGCTCAGCTGTTAAATATGCATGGGATCCTCCATTTGAGAAAGGAGAGATGGAAGCCCTGGTCTATGAATGGAAGAAAGATGCAAGTTCATTTTGTCAGTTTTACAGTGCAAAAAGTGAATTAGTATTGAATGCATGCATTAAGTCTGCCTATAACCTAATAAAAACTGGTGTGTGTGGGTATGACTTTGTGGCTCCATTGATCGATGTGTGGAGAATGATTCTGGACGATTTTTATGCGATTCAATCAGTTGATACCAGGGAAGACACACTGTCAAGTGGAGATTGTTCCACTTCCTCAGTTCCTGAGGACTCGCCTGCTTCAGCACCTTTGGCTGATTCAGCGAGTGATTCAGAGCTCCTTTTGTGTGAAATCGAAGTTCCTGTAATTCCACCCTGTACCATGGATAACTCAGTGTTACTTCCCAGTAAGACAGAAATTACTAATACTTCCTTAATCTTGCCCTGCACAAATTTCTCAGCAGAGGACCCAGAGGTCCTGCTGACTTCTGAGTCCAGCCTAGCCAGTACTCATGAATCTTTGTTCAGTGAAACAGACACCAGAAAAATCTTACCTGTCTCTGCAAACACTTCTGCAGAAATTACCTGTGTTAATAAAGTTCAACTCCTGTCTGATCCAGCAGATGCCAATAGATGCACTACATCAGTTTCTGAGTCCCAGCAATCCTGTCCAGAAATCTCAGAACCCCAGCATCTGAATTTTCCAATTTCACAATTGAATGGTGATTTAGATGCGCAAACATTGTGTTTTGATCTTCCTGTTTCTACACCTCACTCTAGTTTCATGAATAACTAAGAGCGTCTGCTATGTGAGTCCGAAATCGCAGAATTATTACCGTGTTCAGAAAATGTTCCAGTGAACTTGCCCTGTACCATGAATTGTGCAGTAGATCTCTCCAATGAAACTCAGGTCACAGAATCATTATGCTGTCCAGCAGGTGCTTCCATGGTTTTGCCCTGCAGTGTGGACTGTTCGGTGATCCTGTCCAGTGAAGCTGTGGTCACAGAGTCTTATGCTTCATCCAGTACTTTGGATATTTCAAACCCTCTAGCAGAACAGTCTGAGGCACTGCTTACCTCAGTTGGTGTTGCAGTAATATTCACTTGTCTAGCAGCCGTTTTGGAATTACAGTCTGCTCTAATAAAACTTGATGAATTTCTGCCCAGCGAAGCAGAAGCCATTGAAATATTGTCCTCGTCAGCAAGTGTGTTAGATACCTTTCCCTGTACACAGTCTGATTTAACCAATGTTGTTGAGTCCCTCTCCAGTGTTGTAACAGCCGAGGAACTGCAGCCCTGTCCTCTGAATGTTTCAAAAGTCTTGCCCTGTAACATGGATAATTCTGACTCGCTGGAAAAAATAATAATAGAAATCTCAGAATTTCAGTCCGGGTTAATGAGTGTTTCTGAAACCCAGCCCTGTATCCTGGAAAATTCTGGTTCTCTGGCCGGTGTGGCAGAAGTTCCTGAGTCCCCTTCCTGTCCAGTGAGTTACTCAGTTTTGCCTAGTTCAGTGGGGATTGCTGCACTACTGACTTGTTTTTCAGCCCTTCATGAGCTCCAATCCAGTGTATTTGATGAGTCTCTGTCTAGTCCAGAAGAAGTTATGGGAACCCTGTCTAGTTCGGTGCATACATCAGAAGATTTGTCCTGTCTTGTAAATGCCCCTGAACATGATTTGTTAATAACCTTGCTGGAATCAGAGACATCTAAGTCTGATCCTGCATTTTTTAGTGAGAATCCAGTAACTGTGAAGTCTAGTCATGATGATTTTTTTTTGCCCAGTCCTGGTTTCGGTCCTACCTTGACTGACTTTGAGGTTTGCAGTTCCTTGACATGCCCAGAAGTCTCTCTTGTGCCGGTGTGCCCAGATGTGCTTCGTATGCCAGAGTGCCCAAGTGTGTCTGTGTTGGCGTGCTCACACGCTTCCCTAGTGGAGACATGTTCTGATGTTGCCGGTTGGCCTGCATGCCCGGAGATGGTTCTGGTCCCTAAAAACCCTGATCTTGATGTTTGTCCTTGTGACCCTGACTCTAGAGTTGCCCTGGGTTCCATAGGGGTTCTTGATGGTTCTCCATGTGAGCCTAAGGGGCGTTCTGACCTGTGGGGATCTCTTTGGAGCTTCCAAGTGTTCTGGGAGATCTCTGAGGAAACTTGTCCTGGTACCTTGGATTGGTTCAACAGTGGGTTTTGTGTTGGTAAGGACAGTTCCGGTGGGCATTGCAAAGGCTTTGGCGTTTTTGGACAGTCCTTGGAAGGCGGTGGGTATCGCGCAGAGAGTTTCTTGGGGTTGTTTTCTGGAAGTCGTGGTTCTGATGGGTGTCACACTGAGGCTTGTAGTGCTGACGGGCATGGTTCGGTAGGTTCTGGTTCCAATTGGTCTAGTTTTGGTGAGACTGATTCGGGAATTTGGTTTTGTCGGACGGATCCGACCTTCATGAATTTTCAGTCAGATCAGTTTGCTGGATTTCCCACTTCTGATTTTTTGGTTTGGGTGGTTCAGGAGAAATATGTCAGTTTTCATAGGCGTCCAGAGGCCGCGTTTAAGGGAGGGGGTACTGTTATGATCGCTTCTGCAGCGTTTACTGCTGACTGCAGTGGTATTGCAAACCAAGCAGTTCTAATGTCATTACATGCATTTGCTTGCATAGTTTGGTTTGCACTTAAACTAGTTGCTGATTCCATCTGCAGTCGCTCTGAAGTTTATGACAGTTTAATATGCTTTTGTGTAAACAAACATTGTCTGCTGCAGTGGAGGGGCGGTCCCTTTCCTGCAGGCTGCATATCATTGTCTGCCTTTTCCTGCTATCAGCCTGTGATTAATTACCATTCACTTGTGTGGGAATCTGCAGGTCTGCTCCCATTGGATGACCTCAGTATAAAGAACTGCTTCCTGCAATGCCTCATGGGCTATCATAGTCTCAGATTGTATCTGTTACTCTGCTCGTGCCCCACCTCGTTCCTGGTCCGTGTGGACTGCGCTGACTCCTGCGAAGGGGTCAGCGAGTCCTCCTAGTTCTGCTCTTGTTCTAGAAGTTGCTACTTGCTTGTCTTGTGTCATATATTGGTTCATCGCCAATATATACGCATACTTGCGCATTTTGTTATTTTCCTTGTATTCGTGTTACGTTAATATATCAGTGTCGCTGATATATACGTACACGAACTGTTTATTTCCTGTGTTCAGTTAGTCAGTTTTCCAGCACGTTTTGGTAGTTTGCGCGTACCGTGAACACCCGTGCTGAGCTAGTTATCCTGTTCCTGGTTCTGTTTGTGGATTGCGTTCATCTCTGCGAAGAGATAGCGAATCCTTCTGAGTCCTGTTCCCTGTATTACTCCAGTCCTAGTCAGCGTTCCTGCTTATGTCATATATCGGTTCATTGCCGATATATACATATGTTAGTCAGACCTTACAAAGAGTTTCATTGATAGCTGTAATTGTAATACGCTAGGAAAACATACTTATTGTATATTTATCTGTGTTACGTTCATCTGTCTCGATCCTGCTATTTTCTGACTATCCTGTCCTGTCTTTGTGAGGCACGCCATCGCCGCAACGCATTGGCTGCCTCATTCCAGTCTGTCTGGTTTTGGACGCTTGCTGTCGCTAAGTAGCCGCTAGCTAGCAAGCGTTCATTCTGTCTACTTATTCTGATCTCCTCAGTCCTGGTTTATGCGCTCAGCGCTACTTTGCGCTGAGACGTTATTACGAAAGTGTTGTTTGTGGCTGTTCGGATCTGCACCGGCTCTGTGCGCCACAATCTCCTATTGGAGTCAGTCCTCTCCTCCACTAAACTGGGGATATCCTGATCCCTTGTGTTGGTGTGTGTACCTCCTTCACGTCAGCTTATGTGTTGTATGCTGACTGTGGAGATTACACTTCCAAGCTTAACAGTGTAGTTTTTCTATTTGGCCACAAGATGGCAACATTACCAATTTGTTTCATGCTACCTGCAAGCGTCCTTCCGGACTCTTGCAGGAAGTAGAAAGAGGCTGGGACTTTGTTATTTTTTCACAATGATCGCGCTGCTCAGCCGAGCGGCAGCAGGTCATTGCGGGGCTTAGATCAGCGAACGGGAATGGATTTTCCCGTTCGTTGATCTCTGGGCGAGCGGGCGGCGGCGTGTTTACTAGCGGCGGGCGGCGTGTTTACGAGCGGGAACGCGGACAGCGGCGGGAGTGCGCAAAGTACGGATTTCTCCGTCCCTGGGGGTGAAAGGATGGAAAAAGGGGCGGAGAAATCCGTACGCGCGGGGGTAAAGTGGTTAATCCAGCATGTGTACATACAGTAGCTTCACACTAATGTTTGCACAATCCTTGCTATCATCTGATATGACCCAGGTCAGGGCTGCAAACTTTTGCTAAGGACAATTTTTATAGCTTTTTAATAGCTCCAGTCCAGGTCATCTGTGTCTGTAGTCAAAATAACAAAATAATATTTTTTTTTTTTTTTTACAATATTCATGTAAAATGATTTAGTCAGTGTTTACCCAGAGGACATATTTCCTCACCCTGATTTACTTTCTGAAATGTATCACAGGTGGCATCATCTTTAGTACTGGCAGGTGATCTCTGTGAAATATTTGGTTACTGAGAGCTCTAAAGCCAGTAGAAAAGATCTCTGGTCTCCCAAAATTCTGCAAAATAACCATCATAGGCTAAGCCTCAGTGGGAGTGCTGAGCTACTTACCAATATACAGCAATATATAGCTATAGGAAGCCTTTCTGATGCTGAAACCAGGATATTCAATGTAACAGTGGGTATCCTGAATAACTTACTGAATTCTACTATATGTCATTACAGCTTAAATAGGAACTATAACCAAGGATAGGTAGCTGATACCCAGTTCCCCACAAAAATCTTTAGCTGGCCGAACACTAGGCCGATTCCCGCCAGATCGACAGCAGATTCGATCACTGGGATCGAATCTGCTGTCACATCGTTCCCGCAACACGCCGAATTTCGATCCATTTCGTCCGATCCCGTCGATCGCTCTGTGCGTAAAATTACCGTCGATCGCCTGCGGGTAGGGAGTGCGTCGCTAGTGGCGTTCGAGTACCCGACGACCGACGCAATAGAGCCCGCATACATTACCTGCTCCGCCGGCACGACTGCCCCCGGTCACCGCTGCTCCGTCTCCGCTCTGGTCTGGTCTCCGGGTCCGGCATGCTTCACTTCTTCTAGCCCGGCAGGAAGTTTAAACAGTAGAGGGCGCTCTACTGTTTAAACTTCCTGCCGGGCAGGAAGAAGTAAGGCATGCTGGACCTGGAGACCAGAGCGGAGATGGAGCAGCGGTGACCGGGGGCAGTCGCGCCGGCGGAGCAGGTAATGTATGCCGAGGGGGGGGGGGGAGCGGCGGCAGCAGCAGCACCACCACCACAACAGATTGTGATCGGTTTCAGGCTGAAATCGGTTCACAATCTGTTTGCAGTAAAGTTAGCCATACGATCCCTCTCTGATCAGATTCGATCAGAGAGGGATCTATCTGTTGGTCGAATCTGATGGCAAATCGACCAGTGTATGGCTACCTTTTACCATTTCTCAAATAGATCATGGAGGAGAGGGGCTGCATGGCTGATATTGTAAGTGTCGCTATATAATTATAATGGCAGTTGGTAGTGTTTAGTTATTTTTCTCGTCTGTCAGCAGTAAAGGTGATGAAGTGCGAGCTCATTGTGGATCATACAACATGAACAAATTGCATGGCGACTATCAATCATTTCTTAATCTCTTCTATTTTGTAACTTCTCACTTTGCAATGTATCGATTTATTTTTTTTCCCCTTTTCGCTATTGTTTCTCTATAAGCGCCACAAATATCTCTAGCACTGATAAACCTTAGTAAATCAGGCCCCTAGTTTGCTGTCATTCCTAAATGCTTTCAGTGTTGTGAATAACTAAGGGTAAAGTGAGCAGAACTGAACCTTCATGTTTAACATTCATTTTTATTTTTTTCAGGTGTGAAACATATACTACAGTATCTGGTAACTGTGTGACATTGCCCACCATCACCTTTATGTATGTGGCAAAAAAGGCTTCTGCAGCAAAAGCATTCCTATTGTAAAATGTGGGTTACATGAGCTGGGCAACTGAAGAAGTGGATATTATTATTAGTATTGATTTATACAGCTGTTTTCCGTGGTGCTGTATATCAAACGTTTTGGCTGAGATTCCTAATTGGCTACAATATCATGCTGTACAGATCACAAGAAGATGGGCATAGACAATAGGCTGCCAATAGGCTGGCAGCCTCTTGGGCCAATCAAAGTGCAGGGATCTCGTCCTTTGAAGTCACTGGAGGCGCGTAAGTTAGCAGCAAAAGTTATGCTGCACTACTACAGCATAGCGTGCACTGGAGATTTTTACCTCGCGCTCCTGTCATTAAGCTGCACTGCTTTATCAGCACAACTCCACTGCCTGGTAACGCACAGCATGCCTCATCTTATTCCATGCTGCTAATGTGCAATGTGAATGTACCATTATAATATAATCACATTGTGTTTGTTAAAAGAGGTAGCTGTGTGCAAACAGACAACCAGAGACATTGCACAAATAAAGAAAAAAGTCAAGGGTTGCTGCCTATCACCAGCAGTTATTTGGCACTACACTTCATTTGTGCAATATCCATTGTTGTCTGCTTGCAAACAGTAACCCCTTTTATGTGGTTTATAATCCAATGATGAATTGTGGTTACTTTGTATGAATTGGGCACTTGGTTTATTTATTTATATTATTCATTACCTATTACTCATTATCTCACCCTACCTCCTATTTTGGTGAACTGAGGGATTATGTATCGGTTTTTGATTGCATTGCTCTCGATTTTTGTATTAATATTACCGTATATACTCGCAAGCAAGCCGACCCGCATGTAAGCCGACCCCCCCACTTTTACCCCAAAAAACAGGAAAAAATGATTGACCCTCATGTAAGCCGGGGTAGGAAACGCTGGCCGCGTGATCCCCCCAGTATGTCCCAGTATAGCTAGTATAGTGCCCAGTATAGGTAGGTAGTGCTCAGTATAGCAAGTAAAATGCCCCAGTATAGCTAGTATAGTGCTCATTATAGCTAGTATAGTGCTCATTATAGCTAGTATAGTGCTCAGTATAGCTAGTATAGTGCTCATTATAGCTAGTGAAGTGCCCCAGTTTAGCTAGTATAGTGCTCAGTATAGGTAGGTAGTACTCAGTATAGCTAGTAAAATGCCCCAGTATAGCTAGTATAGTGCTCAGTATAGCTAGTATAGTGCTCAGTATAGCTAGTATAGTGCTCAGTATAGCTAGTGAAGTGCCCCAGTTTAGCTAGTATAGTGCTCAGTATAGTTAGTATAGTGCCCCCAGTATAGCTAGTATAGTGCCCCCAGTATAGCTAGTATAGTGCCCCCAGTATAGCTAGTATAGTGCCCCCAGTATAGCTAGTATAGTGCCCCCAGTATAGCTAGTATAGTGCCCCCAGTATAGCTAGTATAGTGCCCCCAGTATAGCTAGTATAGTGCCCCCAGTATAGCTAGTATAGTGCCCCATTATAGCTAGTATAGTGCCCCATTATAGCTAGTATAGTGCCCCCAGTATAGCTAGTATAGTGCCCCCAGTATAGCTAGTATAGTGCCCCCAGTATAGCTAGTATAGTGCCCCCAGTATAGCTAGTATAGTGCCCCCAGTATAGCTAGTATAGTGCCCCCAGTATAGCTAGTATAGTGCCCCCAGTATAGCTAGTATAGTGCCCCATTATAGCTAGTATAGTGCCCCATATAGCTAGCATAATGCCCCAGTATGGGTGGGTAGGTGCTGTCCCTCCCCGCTCCCCCTGCGGCCGCCGCTGCTGCTATTACCTCAGGCGGCGCCGCTTCCTCTATCCCCGTCCTCCTCCGGTAGTAACTCATTCACAGCAGCGCGCCTCTCGCTGCTGTGATGACGAGGAAACCATAGAGAGCGGCTTCCTGTAGCGTGATGCCGTTACTATGGGAACCGCTCTCTATGGTTTCCTGCGTCATCACAGCAGCGGGGGGCGCGCTGCTGTGTGAATGAGTTACCGGAGGAGGACGGGGATAGAGGCAGCGGCGCCGCCTGAGGTAATAGCAGCAGCGGCGGCCGCAGGGGGAGCGGGGAGGGACAGCACCTATCCACCCACCCACACATGACTCGCAAGCAAGCCGACCCCCCAACTTTTGGCCCACTTTTGGGGGGTCAAAAATTCGGCTTGCTTGCGAGTATATACGGTATATTGGAGCCTGGTACTTTGTACGGTTATTACTTCTGTCCTTTATATGTCTTTATTATGTTGGGGTTTTTTTGAGCAGGCTAAATAAATCATTTATAATAATTCCCATCCCTACATTCTCCTGTGTCCGTGGCAGCTGCTTAGCATGTATGTGCAGCACATGGGCGGGCTTCAGGCAGCGTTCGTGGATGAGTGCAGGGTGCACCCCTGAGAGCATTCGCAATGTGGCCACACATGTTGATAGCAAGCGTGGGCGCATGGGGGAGTTGCGGCCACTCGCTTAGCATCCGTCAACCACTCAATGACAACTGGACGTTTATAAACGTCCAGTGTATTTGTGGAGAGTACACAACCAGTTTGTTACTATATTTTAACTGTGATGAGTTGTAGAATACATTTTTGTGGGTCTTAAAGCTTGGACACACATCACATAAAAAATAGGTCGGGACAAACTCAATCCAACATAAAAAAAACATTTTCAAAATTATGATAACATTTGGGAAAGTCTTAGGAAACCTACAAGAGGCATTTGTGGAAATATTTTAACCATGATAAGTAGTAGAATAGAGTTTAGAAAGTTTTAGGGTTGAGGCCCATGTCTTGTGTATTATTTTTAGTCACAAACTGAATCAAAGGCAATTCAATTTTTGCATATTCTGTACCAAAATAAAAGATAAAATGAAAACAAAGTGACAGAATATGAAAAACAACAACATATATTTTTACCATAGGAACTTGTTTTTTAAATATGTATGCCATGAGGGTATATTACTATTATTTTTGCAAATAAGGTCTTATAATCATCAATAGTGTACAATGAGAAAGCTTTATTTCCAAATACAATATTGTCACCATCAGGCATGAATTTACATCGCAGGAGCCTATAGGCGCAGATGTCATGGCAAGCTAAACGTCACCCTCCAGAAGCCCACAGACTCCCTTCAAACCGCACCACAAGTGTGCTGGCTGCCCCAGATGTCACTTCTCCCTCATCCGTCATAGGTAGCTACAGGTGTCTCTTAGCATTAGGTAGCAAGCTAGTGATGCCCTGATTGAAGGGAGATCTTGTCAGTGGAGTGCTCAGGACTCTGCATAGGGAAGGAGGAAGGCACTAGGGGAGGGGAGTGAGCCGCCCCTCCATCATCAGGCGCCTTTAGACGCGTGCCTATAGTGCCTTATGGTAAATCCGGCCCTGGTCACCATACATTTTGCTAGGAACATAATCTAAACGTTGCTATAACCAGGATGAATAAGCAAATACAATTTGTGGGTTTAACTTATAGTTAGCACTGTTTATTGTAAAGCTATAATGGATGTAAATGGATAAATAGTGTGTTTTTCAGTTTTTTCCCTTCTTTTCCCTTTAAAATGCATTGAAAATAATGTAATTACTAAACAAAATTATCACGCTCTAAAAGCCTAATTTTTCATGAAAAAAAACACCAATATATAGATCATTTAGGTGTGATTAGTAGTAATAAAGTTATTGGCGATGAATGGGAGCAGTACTGATATGTGAAAATCCAATTGGTCCTAAAGTGATTAAACAGGTGGGCTTTTTTACTAGTCTATATAATACTTTTACTATAACTCTTAATGTAATTATCAAGTTCTTTTTTTCTATATATTTCTATGTTCCTTACTCGGACACTTTATCTATTTATTGTACTATTCATTATTTATTATGGATGATGCTTCCTTCTGCCCATAGCTTTGACATTATTTTCTGTTGAACAGCAATTTGCTGATACTCAAAATAATGATTACCATGTGTGCAACTGCCATCTAATGTTTGTACCTAACCTAAAGAAAATATGAAGTATTTTAATGAAGAAAATACTAAATATCACAAATGTAGAGCTCACCCCTGTATAGGTGTCATTAATTGTATCAACAAGAAAAACCTCACTTTGACGTCACCATTTTGCAAAAGAATAAAGTGAACCAAAGGTGATAGAGAGTGATATGAAGGCTGCCATATTTATTTATTTTTAAACAATACCAGTTGTGTGGCAGTCCTGAGTCACAACCCTAAAACAAGCATGCAGGTGATGCAGTCAGTCTTGACTTAGAGCATATGATCTGCATGCTTGTTCAGGGTCCATGGTCCAAAGTATTGCAGATACAAGATCTGGGAGACAGTAAGGCAATGTGCATTCTTTAAAAGGAAATTAATATGTCAGCCTCCATATCACTCTCACCTCGAATTCCTTTTAAGCTGTGATGGAGGTGTCTGGGGACTAGCTGCAGCTTTGCTCTGTGAGGATGAGTGAGAAATCGTGAGAAGCAAATAAGTCACCTAGCATGCAATTTAGCCTCACCCAGAAGGCAGAAGTTGGGGCTAACAAATCACTGAGTCATTAACACAGCTGCTTATTTAACGGATCAGCTTCTAGAACTTTTGACTTGCTAATACCAGCTTTTACTTCCTGGATTGGGCTAATTAGCTGAACTCCATCATTCGAGGAGATACAAGTTCAATCTCCCACCTGCCAGCCACTGTGCACCTTCAAAACTGCATAGCAGCATCTGTAACCTTACCTGGCAGCAAGAAACGGCCTCATGTCCATTTGGGCACTGCAGCTGCCCTCAGTTATGACTCCAAGTGGCAGATGCTTCTCCAATTCCCCTGCTAGGTGTGAACCACTACCCAGCTGATGCATGAGAGCTTAGCTGTTTCATTATACTTTTTTGAATATATGTGCTGTATTTTATAGAGTCATAAAAATATACCCAGTACATTTAATCTGTCAATGTTTCATTATACTGGCTTGTATATTTTGTGAGCTCTTTACCAAAGTTTGCACCTTATAAAATGTGGTAAAAGATCAATAGGTATTTATTAGATAAGATCTTATCAAGGATTTGATGCTATCATTTCCAACACTGCAGCCACTAGCTTTGTATTGCTCAATGCAGCTTGAAACGAATGCAGCCTCGCTCATGCCCCCTGCGTTCCCAGAAAGTGAGATGAAGAATGGTGACCTATAAAAAGCCATGCTTGATCAATAAAACAATCAAACATCGATGTGGGGAGTATTCATGTGTAATATATGTTTGTTAAATGGTAATACTTATTTATTTTTATAAAAAAAGACAACTCTAAAATGCATGCCTTCTGGTTCCTATAGTGATGACAATTGGCTCTGATGAGTTATTGCTTGCCGTCTCCCCTCTTTCTTTTCTAGAACTGTGATTGGTGCTCCCTTTAACACTGCAGCCAATCACAAGACCTTTGTCCTGGATGAGAACACAATCTAAAGCCTGGTACCCCCATGCAATTTCCCATCGGACAGATGAGTTGATAGATAATTTCTGACAGATCCGATCAGATTTCCGATCGTTTTATTGATTAATTTTCTGATCACTTTTATGCAAATCGATCAGAAAAACGATCGGAAATCAGATCGGACCTGTCGGAAATTATCTATTTGACCCATCTGACGGGAAGTTGCATGGTGTGTACTAGGCTTAACCCATGGACTGGCAGATCCATCTGTCAGAAGAAAATGTAGCAGCATCGGTAAAGAAAAATCCATGGCCCATACCATCAATCCTGAAAGGTAAAGCATTCTTTTTAAGGCACACATTCATTTCAAAAAGTGTTGAGTGATTGCTTCCCCCTCCCCCCCCAACCCAAGGCAACTTAGTTTCTAAATTCCCCTAGAGGCAAAAGAAAGCATACACCTGTTTGTAGTAGATCAAAATATCAGTGGGCACAGGCTTACTGCCCAAACGGCTAAGATTGTCATACAGCGCTCCCAATGAAGTGATCTGCCTCCGTCCTGGTGACATGTGGGTAGCTTCTAACATAACCCCTGCTAGTGGTGCTCAGCAGAGCTCGAATATTCGAGTAGCTCGAATATTCGAGCTCTTTTTCAGCTATTCGAGCTCGGTATTCGAGCTCCGAATAGCTGTAGCTATTCGAATGGGCTATTCGAGAACACTCGAATAGCCCATTCACTATTCGAGCTATTCGAGCAAACCGGCGCTATTCGAGCTCGGTACCGAGCTCGAATAGCGTCATAGCCCAGATTGATGTCCTTAGAGCCAATCAGAGGGCTCCCAGGCCCTCTGACGGCAGCCAATCACAGAGGGGGACCCTGGCCAGCCCCTACCCTATAAATAGCGGCCGCCATGTTCGGGTTTTCCATGCTTGCCTGAGACTTGTACAGAGAGAGATCTGCTCCTTTGTGCTTTGGCTTAGCAAGTGCTCTATTGTGTTCATTTACCTAGCGTTTTTGCTCACCTACACCTGCCATATACACCTGTATTGTTGTTATTTAGATAGACATTGTATTTTAGTTAGTAGCTTGTGTGTTACATTAGAGACAGGCAGCTGCTGCAAGCTTACAGGTTTAGGCCTCAGGGGGGCCTTGCCTCTGTGGGCAGCTGTCCTCTGTTTATTTCTCTCATCATCTATACCAGTATTTCTGCTGTCCTTTACTAATAGTATTGTAGTTATACTGTACTAGGAGTAGGACACTCACTGACTGTCACTGTTTATAGGCTACTAGCTAGCTCCTGCGTGTGTGCACTCACTCACTGTCTGTGTGTACACACACTCTATTTCCTTCTGATTACTGATTGATTATTGTTAGTTGTACTTACTTACTACTTACTCTTACTGTACCCGTAGGGACACTCACTGTCACTGTTCATATAGGCTACTAGCTCCTGCGTGTGCGCACTCACTGTCTGAGTGTACACACACAACACACACTCTATTTCCTTCTGATCGCTGATTGATTATTGTAATTAGTTAGTTCTACTTACTGTTACTACTTACTCTTACTGTACTAGGAGTCTAGGACACTCAGTCACTGTGTTCATAGGCTACTAGCTCCTGCGTGCGTGCACTCACTGTCTGAGTGTACACACACCCACACTCCATTTCCTTCTGATCGCTGATTGATTATTGTTATTAGTTAGTTCTACTTACTGTTACTACTTACTTACTCTTACTGTACTAGGAGTCTAGGACACTCAGTCACTGTGTCCATAGGCTACTAGCTCCTGCGTGCGTGCACTCACTGTCTGAGTGTACACACACCACCCACACTCCATTTCCTTCTGATCGCTGATTGATTATTGTTATTAGTTAGTTCTACTACTTACTGTTACTACTTACTGTACTAGGAGTCTAGGACACTCAGTCACTGTGTCCATAGGCTACTAGCTCCTGCGTGCGTGCACTCACTGTCTGAGTGTACACACACCACCCACACTCCATTTCCTTCTGATCGCTGATTGATTATTGTTATTAGTTAGTTCTACTACTTACTGTTACTACTTACTTACTCTTACTGTACTAGGAGTCTAGGACACCCAGTCACTGTGTCCATAGGCTACTAGCTCCTGCGTGCGTGCACTCACTGTCTGAGTGTACACACACCACCCACACTCCATTTCCTTCTGATCGCTGATTGATTATTGTTATTAGTTAGTTCTACTTACTGTTACTACTTACTTACTCTTACTGTACTAGGAGTCTAGGACACTCAGTCACTGTGTCCATAGGCTACTAGCTCCTGCGTGCGTGCACTCACTGTCTGAGTGTACACACACCACCCACACTCCATTTCCTTCTGATCGCTGATTGATTATTGTTATTAGTTAGTTCTACTACTTACTGTTACTACTTACTGTACTAGGAGTCTAGGACACTCAGTCACTGTGTCCATAGGCTACTAGCTCCTGCGTGCGTGCACTCACTGTCTGAGTGTACACACACCACCCACACTCCATTTCCTTCTGATCGCTGATTGATTATTGTTATTAGTTAGTTCTACTACTTACTGTTACTACTTACTTACTCTTACTGTACTAGGAGTCTAGGACACCCAGTCACTGTGTCCATAGGCTACTAGCTCCTGCGTGCGTGCACTCACTGTCTGAGTGTACACACACCACCCACACTCCATTTCCTTCTGATCGCTGATTGATTATTGTTATTAGTTAGTTCTACTTACTGTTACTACTTACTTACTCTTACTGTACTAGGAGTCTAGGACACTCAGTCACTGTGTCCATAGGCTACTAGCTCCTGCGTGCGTGCACTCACTGTCTGAGTGTACACACACCACCCACACTCCATTTCCTTCTGATCGCTGATTGATTATTGTTATTAGTTAGTTCTACTACTTACTGTTACTACTTACTGTACTAGGAGTCTAGGACACTCAGTCACTGTGTCCATAGGCTACTAGCTCCTGCGTGCGTGCACTCACTGTCTGAGTGTACACACACCACCCACACTCCATTTCCTTCTGATCGCTGATTGATTATTGTTATTAGTTAGTTCTACTACTTACTGTTACTACTTACTTACTCTTACTGTACTAGGAGTCTAGGACACCCAGTCACTGTGTCCATAGGCTACTAGCTCCTGCGTGCGTGCACTCACTGTCTGAGTGTACACACACCACCCACACTCCATTTCCTTCTGATCGCTGATTGATTATTGTTATTAGTTAGTTCTACTTACTGTTACTACTTACTTACTCTTACTGTACTAGGAGTCTAGGACACTCAGTCACTGTGTCCATAGGCTACTAGCTCCTGCGTGCGTGCACTCACTGTCTGAGTGTACACACACCACCCACACTCCATTTCCTTCTGATCGCTGATTGATTATTGTTATTAGTTAGTTCTACTACTTACTGTTACTACTTACTGTACTAGGAGTCTAGGACACTCAGTCACTGTGTCCATAGGCTACTAGCTCCTGCGTGCGTGCACTCACTGTCTGAGTGTACACACACCACCCACACTCCATTTCCTTCTGATCGCTGATTGATTATTGTTATTAGTTAGTTCTACTACTTACTGTTACTACTTACTGTACTAGGAGTCTAGGACACTCAGTCACTGTGTCCATAGGCTACTAGCTCCTGCGTGCGTGCACTCACTGTCTGAGTGTACACACACCACCCACACTCCATTTCCTTCTGATCGCTGATTGATTATTGTTATTAGTTAGTTCTACTACTTACTGTTACTACTTACTTACTCTTACTGTACTAGGAGTCTAGGACACCCAGTCACTGTGTCCATAGGCTACTAGCTCCTGCGTGCGTGCACTCACTGTCTGAGTGTACACACACCACCCACACTCCATTTCCTTCTGATCGCTGATTGATTATTGTTATTAGTTAGTTCTACTTACTGTTACTACTTACTTACTCTTACTGTACTAGGAGTCTAGGACACTCAGTCACTGTGTCCATAGGCTACTAGCTCCTGCGTGCGTGCACTCACTGTCTGAGTGTACACACACACCACCCACACTCCATTTCCTTCTGATCGCTGATTGATTATTGTTATTAGTTAGTTCTACTTACTGTTACTACTTACTTACTCTTACCGTACTAGGAGTCTAGGACACTCAGTCACTGTGTCCATAGGCTACTAGCTCCTGCGTGCGTGCACTCACTGTCTGAGTGTACACACACTAAATTTACTTGTGATTACTACTACTGATTATTGTAACTGCTAGTTGTACTTCCTGACTGTTAATACTTACTTACTGTACTAGGGGACACTCACTCAGTCACCTCACCAACCAACCCACTCCATTAAAGTACCCCACTTTTCACCCGCCCTTTTACAAAACTTTTGTCTATACGCCCAAAACATTGAAGATGTCTGGAAGTGGCAGCCAGCGCGGTTTGGGCAAGGGGAAGGGCAGCAAGGGAATCAGGAAGAGAGGGAGCAGCATTGTGGCAAGCCGCGGCCGCGGGCGCGCCACCATGCACAGTTCCGCAGCAGCAGCAGCAGCGTCAGTGGCTAACATTCCTCCCATAGCCACTGGCCGTGGACGCCTTGGGCGCCGCCCAGGAGGAGCATCTGCAACTCACGCTGCAGAGACACAGCAGCAGCAGCGTGTAGCACCTGCTCCCATTTTCCTCCAGCCGGGTCGGAAACGTCCCATTGAGGAAAAGGATGCAGACACTGTGGTGCAACTCATGACGGAGGATGAGCAGCCCGCCATCAGCTCTGCATCCGAGGCCTCCACCCTCACCACCACCACCCCTGTTCGCAGCAGCCGCCCAGCAGGGCCTGGGGAGGAGGCCAGTTCACCGTCAGTCGCCGACCTGTCACTCAGCACTCTTTTGACCCCAGGCATGATGAGTCAATTGAATGCTGTTGTTGGCGATTTGGAGGAGGAGATGCTGATGGGCACTTTGGGGGAGGAGGGATTGGACAGCAAGACTGTGGCGACAGTCAAGCGTCCCATCCATGCATCAGCAGAGGAGTTTGGGGGGTCATCATCAGAGCAGGACATGTTTCAGGAGGGGCATGATGATGATGACCCGGTGACAGACAGAGACTGGGTGCCAACACATCCAGAGGATGTCGTCCTCAGCAGCTCTGAGGAGGAGGAGGAGGATGCGGTTGTGGGCCTTGCAAGGAGGCGCATCATTGCAAGCATTGGCAGCGTCCCACAGCCTGCTGGTGTCTCAGGCTCAGCAGCAGCAGCAGCAGCATCAGCCAGTACCACCACCAGCCGCACCCAAGACCCCCCCCCCCCCCCAACCACCACAGGGAAACAGGCAGCAGCGCTTCCATGCCGTAGGGGGATGTTTTTGTCACCAATCTGGCGGTTTTTCACCATGCCCACAGTGTACAGCAAGTACGCCACTTGCAACCACTGTCAGCGGAAGTTGAGCAGAGGTGCAGACCCCTTGAAGTTCAGCACCAGCTCGCTGATCAACCACCTTTCTGCGAAACACTTCCACCAGCATGAGGAGTTCCAGAGGCTGAAGGCATCTGGTGCTGGCAGTGGCACCAATCCCATCACTGCACAGCCTTCAGCAGCAGCAGCAGCAACAGCAGCCACCCGCCCTCCTGCTCCTCCAGCAGCACCAGCAGGAGTGCGGAAACGCCCTGCTCCTCCCCCCTCTGCAACTCCTGCCGCCGACACTGAGGCCTGTTCTGGCAGCCAGTCCTCAGTGGCCTCCTCTGCTCCGTCTGCTGATTCCCGTGCCAGCAAAAAGGCACGCCAGAGCCTTTTGAGCGAGTCCTTCCAGGGGGTGGTTAGGGCTCTGCCTCCCAGCAGCCGTCGCGTGCGGCAGCTGAACGGCTTGCTGGCACGGGCCATGTGCTCCCAACTCCTGCCGTACACGCTCGTGCAGGAGGGGAGCGACATGCGGGCGCTGCTTGCTTGTGCAGCCCCAGACTGGCAGCTCCCCAGCAGACACTTCTTCGCCCGCAAGGCCATTCCTGCACTGCACCGCTTTGTGATGGCCAATGTGGAGCGAGGGCTGGAGCACGCGGTTGGTGAAAGGGTCCACGTCACCATGGACTCCTGGAGCAGCCGCTTCGGGACAGGCCGCTACCTGTCCTTCACTGTCCACTGGGTCAGCTTGGTGGAAGGGGGTGAGGATGGGAGAGCAGCAGCGGGCACAGCAGCAGCAGCAACACAGTGGGTGGTGCCACCCCGCAGGGTCAGGGGAACTGCAGCGGGTTCCTCCGATCCTCTGCCATCCTCCGCCACACCTGGCCAAACCCCCCGCCTCAGCAGCAGTGTGAAGGCCCGCCACTGCCAAGCGCTGCTGCACTTGGTCAGCCTTGGCAAGACCAAGCTGACGGCAGCCCACGTGTTGGCCAAACTCCAGGAGCAGGAGCGGATTTGGCTGACCCCCAGAGGCCTCAGAGTCGGAGAGGTGGTGTCCGACAATGGGGCCAATCTGGTTGCTGCCATAGACAGGGGAAACCTGACCCACATCCCCTGTCTTGCCCACGTGCTGAACCTGGTGGTGCAGAAGTTCCTGCGCACCTACCAGGGGATGGACGAGCTGCTGGAAACGGCAAGGAACGTTGTGCGTCACTTCCGGCGCTCGGCTGCAGCCTGTGCGAGCCTGGAAGACGTGCAAAAGGAGCTGGATCTGCCACGCCATCGGCTGATCATTGACGTTCCGACTCGCTGGAACTCCACCCTGGCGATGTTGGAGCGTCTGGTTGAACAGAAGCACGCTGTCAACCACTACCTTGCCCTGGCCACTGTTTCCGCAGCTCAGAGAAGGGACAAGACCAGCAACATCCCGTCCATCGTCCCCGATGATGACTGGAGGCACATGCAGCAGGTGTGCTTAGTGCTGGCTCCCTTCCTGCAGGCCACAAACATGGTGAGCAGGGACCATGCTATGGTCTGCGAGTGGGTGCCCCTGGTTTCTCTGCTGAACAGGGCACTCGATGCTTTGCTGGCACAGGGAGCGGCAGCCTTGGACCAGCAGGAGCGGCAAGCAGCTGCACAGTCCACCTCTGAGGGGGAGGAGGAGGAGGACTTGGTGGAGGTCCCTGACCTGGCTGCTGATGAGGGGGATCAGCGCAGTGCAGCTGAGTTGGTGCGGGGGTGGAGAGAGGATGAGGCAGCAGAGGAGGAGGATGAGGAGGACAGCACTGACGTCGATGTGCCAGCAGACGTGGCCCGCCTCTTCCCAATGGCAGCGCACATGCTGACGTGCCTGCGCAGGGACCCCAGGGTGATCCAGATGAAGCAGAGGGAGGACATCTGGATCAGCATGATGTTGGACCCACGCCTCAAGGGGAAGTTGAGCCAGTTCCTGCCGCCTGCAGGAGGAGACCCAGCGCAACAAATAAGGAGCTTGCAGCAGGCCCTTGTTGAGCGCTTGGAGGAAGCCTTCCCCCAGCCTTCCACCCCCACTGTCCAGCAGCCAGCACAGAGGCAGCAGCAGGTGCCTGCATCCAGCAGCAGCAAGCGCCCCACAGACCTGCTGTCTCTCAGCCACGAGCTCTACAGGACTGTAGAGGCTCCGGCAGCAGTGACTAGAGAGGAGATGCATGCAGCAGCATCCTCCTCCGGTCACAGCCAGCGCCTGACCCGCATGGTGGCTGACTACATGGGGTCCTACAGCGGGCTTGACAGCGATGCCCCTGTTGATCCCATGGAGTATTGGGTCAAGCGCATGGAGATCTGGAGCGAGCTGGCGCAGTACGCCCTGGAAGTGCTGTCCTGCCCCCCTTCCAGCGTGCTGTCCGAGCGCTGCTTCAGTGCAGCTGGTGGCGTGGTCACCGAGAAACGCTCACGTCTGTCTCACAAGTCTGTGGACAGACTGACGTTTCTCAAGATGAACCAGGCGTGGGTGGAAGGCGAGTTCCTGGCCCCTGTTGTCGGCGAGAGGGGGACATGAACTGGCTGCCGGAACTTAGTACCATCGTTAATGTGCCTTACCACCCTTTACCACCTCCTGGCTCCTGCTCACTAAGCCAGCCTGGTTCACTTTGACTATTACGTCGCCTGCAGCCACACATTTCACACCTACAGTGGGCTGCTGCTGTGTACTGCCCTTCTGCTGTCTGTCTGTGTTTCCCACTGCCAGGGTACACAGAATTACCTTCTGCTGCCACTCTGCCACCAGCTATTACGTCAAAACAATAGCTATATTGGTTGTAAAACCAAAACCAAAAAAAACCAATAAAAAAAAAAAAAGGTTTAATTTTTCTGAGGTGCCCGGGTTGAAAACTGTGTTGTCCCAGTTGTGTATTGGACACAATGTGGGCTGCACGACCGCTGTCTGGGACCTCCTGTTGTGTTTATTTACAGCCCTGGTATCACCGCTAGGTACCAGGGCTATTATGTCACGCTGCCTACCTGCTGCCACACTCACACTGCTCCTCCATTCCTCCTGCTGCTGCTGTCTGTCTGTGTTTCCCACTGCCAGGGTACACAGAATTACCGTCTGCTGCCACTCTGCCACCAGCTATTACGTCACAACAATAGCTGCTCACACTGCTCCTCCATTCCTCCTGCTGCTGCTGTCTGTCTGTGTTTCCCACTGCCAGGGTACACAGAATTACCTTCTGCTGCCACTCTGCCACCAGCTATTACGTCAAAACAATAGCTATATTGGTTGTAAAACCAAAACCAAAAAAAACCAATAAAAAAAAAAAAAGGTTTAATTTTTCTGAGGTGCCCGGGTTGAAAACTGTGTTGTCCCAGTTGTGTATTGGACACAATGTGGGCTGCACGACCGCTGTCTGGGACCTCCTGTTGTGTTTATTTACAGCCCTGGTATCACCGCTAGGTACCAGGGCTATTATGTCACGCTGCCTACCTGCTGCCACACTCACACTGCTCCTCCATTCCTCCTGCTGCTGCTGTCTGTCTGTGTTTCCCACTGCCAGGGTACACAGAATTACCGTCTGCTGCCACTCTGCCACCAGCTATTACGTCACAACAATAGCTGCTCACACTGCTCCTCCATTCCTCCTGCTGCTGCTGTCTGTCTGTGTTTCCCACTGCCAGGGTACACAGAATTACCTTCTGCTGCCACTCTGCCACCAGCTATTACGTCAAAACAATAGCTATATTGGTTGTAAAACCAAAACCAAAAAAAACCAATAAAAAAAAAAAAAAGGTTTAATTTTTCTGAGGTGCCCGGGTTGAAAACTGTGTTGTCCCAGTTGTGTATTGGACACAATGTGGGCTGCACGACCGCTGTCTGGGACCTCCTGTTGTGTTTATTTACAGCCCTGGTATCACCGCTAGGTACCAGGGCTATTATGTCACGCTGCCTACCTGCTGCCACACTCACACTGCTCCTCCATTCCTCCTGCTGCTGCTGTCTGTCTGTGTTTCCCACTGCCAGGGTACACAGAATTACCGTCTGCTGCCACTCTGCCACCAGCTATTACGTCACAACAATAGCTGCTCACACTGCTCCTCCATTCCTCCTGCTGCTGCTGTCTGTCTGTGTTTCCCACTGCCAGGGTACACAGAATTACCTTCTGCTGCCACTCTGCCACCAGCTATTACGTCAAAACAATAGCTATATTGGTTGTAAAACCAAAACCAAAAAAAACCAATAAAAAAAAAAAAAGGTTTAATTTTTCTGAGGTGCCCGGGTTGAAAACTGTGTTGTCCCAGTTGTGTATTGGACACAATGTGGGCTGCACGACCGCTGTCTGGGACCTCCTGTTGTGTTTATTTACAGCCCTGGTATCACCGCTAGGTACCAGGGCTATTATGTCACGGCGAGCTGCCTGCCTCATTGACTGCCTGCTGCCACACACTCATCCTCCTCCTCCTGCTGCTGAATTTACCTCCTGCTGTCTTTGTGTTTCCACTGCCAGGGAGCACATACAATGGCGCTTCCAACATGCGTGCGCCCACCAGCTATTTGTTACGCTCAAAAATAGCTGCATTTCTTTAAAAAAAAATTTGAAAAGAGAAATACGTGAAGAAGAAGAAGAAGACGATATTGAAAAAGAAGGAGAAGGAGAAGATGAAGAAGAAGATGAAGAAGAAGATGAAGAAGAAGAAGATGAAGATGAAGAAGATGAAGATGAAGAAGAAGAAGAAGATGAAGAAGAAGAAGATGAAGAAGAAGATGAAGAAGATGAAGATGAAGAAGAAGAAGAAGATGATGAAGAAGATGAAGAAGAAGAAGAAGAAGATGAAGAAGAAGAAGATGAAGAAGAAGAAGATGAAGAAGAAGATGAAGAAGATGAAGAAGAAGATGAAGAAGATGAAGATGAAGAAGAAGAAGAAGATGATGAAGAAGATGAAGAAGAAGAAGAAGAAGATGAAGAAGATGAAGAAGAAGAAGAAGAAGATGAAGAAGAAGAAGAAGAAGATGAAGAAGATGAAGAAGATGAAGAAGATGAAGAAGAAGATGAAGATGAAGAAGATGAAGATGAAGAAGATGAAGATGAAGAAGATGAAGAAGATGAAGAAGAAGAAGAAGATGAAGAAGAAGAAGAAGAAGATGAAGAAGAAGATGAAGAAGATGAAGATGAAGAAGAAGAAGAAGATGATGAAGAAGAAGAAGAAGAAGAAGAAGAAGATCTAGAAGAAGATTAAGAAAGATAAAGAAGAAGAAGAACAAGTATATACAGTAACACTACACTACTGAACCAAATTAAGGACACAACTTCTCTTTCCACATTTTTTTTTAAAGGAACATCCCCACATAATCACTTGCTGTTGTTACTTGGAAAAAAAGATGTTTCTTGCATCATTCACCCTCAAAACAAGTGTTGGAAGCTATTTTGGGCCAATTCGAATAGTCAGCTCGAATAGTGAGCTCGAATACCGACTCGAATAGTGAGCTCGAAGTCCGAGGTCGAATCGAATAGTAAAAAATATTCGACTCGAATATTCGACTGACCTCGAATAATTTACTATTCGAATTCGACCAAATTCGAATTTTTAAAAGGGGTATTTGAGCACCACTGACCCCTGCTATTCTGTGCGTGAATATCACATGCCCTGCAAGTCATCGGGCTTCACCAAATGTAGTATAGGACAGAGGAACAGGCCTTCTTAGGACTTCCATGCAGGAAGGGGCACTTCACAAGTTCACTTATCCTTATTAAAAGGAACCTGAGATATGGAGGTTGACATATTTAATTTTAAACAATGCCACTTGCCTGGCTGTCCTGCGGATCCTCTGCCTCTAATACTTTTAGCCACAAACCCTGAACAAACATGAAAATCTGATTTTTCTGAATGAAGCTACATACACACGTCCAACTAAACTGCCTGACTATCGTCTGACTTTAGTGTGTTGGACAATAACCAGGCATATTTAGGCGTGCTGTCTTGACGAGCGACTGATAACAGTTGTTGCGTCCGATCCAACTGTCGGATCTATGGTGGCCTACTGTCGTCTGATATCTGTGCAGCTGGTTCATGTGTACAAGTCATTTGAACGACTTGTACTAGTTTTGAATGCGTACTCTGTTGTGTGCATTATGTAAATACGTTGGTCGTTTATCTGTCTGTTGTCGTGACGTGTGGAAATAAAGGTCGTAGAGGTCATCAAGTCGTGCAGTTTGTCAAGTCGTGTGCGTGTTGTGCACTTCTTGGGCGTGTGTATGAGTCTTTAAGTCTGACTGACTGGATTGTCAGCATGCTTGTTTCAGGTATGTGATTCAGACACTGCTCATGCCAGAGATCAGCCAGGCAACAGGTATTGTTTAACAGGGAATAAATATAGAAGCCTCTGTATCCCTCTCACTTCAGGTTCCCTATAAAGGATTTTTAATCATACCGATATAAGGTCCTTCTATACAGGTGCAGCTACCTATTCAACTGCACTTAAAAAACAACTGTCATGAGAAGAATATGGAGGTTGCCATATTTATTTCCTCTTAAACAATACCAGGCAGCCCTGAGGATCTATTTGGCTGCATTAGTGTTTGAATCAGACCAGGAACAAGTATGCAGCTAATCTTGTTAGATTTGACAAGAATGTCAGAAACACCTGATCTGCTGCATGCTTGTTCAGTGTCTATGGTATTAGAGGCAGAGGATCAGGCAAGATAGCCAGGTAACTGGTATTGCTTAAAGGGAACCTTAACTGTGAGCTGTTTTTCAAAATAAAATAATTCCCTTGCTACTTACAATTCACAGTATCTAATGGTTCGATTTTCGCCACTCTGCTCATCCCCGTTCTCCGTTGGTGGCATAGTTTTGTTTCCCTGACGTCATGAACATGGCGGCGAACGGGAGCTATTACTTCCGGGGCAGCGTGTAGCCCTGGCTGCATTGTTCTGAGCATGTACTCCCGCACTGTCAGATTCTGCTGCTGCGTACAAGCACACAGTCAGAGGGGCTCAGTGGGGAGCATGCGCATAAACTGTGCAGATGCTGGCTGTGTTTCCTCATTCTGTAAAGTACCTCCCACTGAGGGGAGTGCTCTTGCACGAGTGTATGTCATGATGTTACAAGCGTGAACGCTATAATTCACAATGCGCCTGCGCGCAAGTTGGACTACTGCGCAGGCGTGAAATACAGACGGGTGCTAGGACCATGCGAGGGAGGTAGAATAGGCAATAGTACTTGCGGGGAAAGCAGATGGCGACTGGTCAGTCGACCGAAAATGACGGAGCGTACTACGGGGCTCAGAGGCACAATTGTAAACAGCAGACAGTGCGCTAAGTGTCTGCTGTACTTGCTACATTGAATGGAATGGTTGTTTTTAATATATGTCAGTTAAAGCGGACCCAAACCAAACATTTTTTTAATTCAAAATACTTAGTTGCACTAGTTTGACACATACAAAGATAAATAAACACTCATTCAAGCCTATGAGCATTTCAGTGCATGCTTTTCACCCTTCTCTTTTCATAACTAGGGTTATACAGGTGGCAGCCATTAGCAATTGCTCCATTGCTGGACACTACCTACTCCAGCATTTTGCCGGATTCTGTCCAGGAATTTGAAAGGAAGGGAGGGGTTTCTGCAATAAATGTAAAATATTTTATATTTGTTATCAAGCAGCTGAAAGAAGGCTGCTATTTATTATTATACGTTCGAAAATAGATTTTATTTCTGAAATCTTGAATTTTTAATTTGGGTCCACTTTAAGGTTCATTTTAAAAGGAAATAAATATAGCAGCCTCCATATCCCTCTTGTAACAGTTGTCCTGTGAAATGAATGTTAAATTGAATGCACTTTATGTGGGAAAATACATACTTCAACACACATGGGTGTGAAAAACCAGTAAATCAAATAAAGAGAACACCCATTTTAAATAGGCAGAAGTGTGAATTGGCCCTCACAAGTGGTCACCGGGGCAGGAAAGCATCAGAAATCTCTTCAATGCCAACAATGACATGGCCAGAAGAAAGAAAGTGAAATCCAACCACAATGTATCCAAAGCTAAAATTCCTTTTAGCTAGAGTTCTGCCTTAACCATGAACACTGGTTAGATGAGAAGATTGGCATCAGAGATAACCAGCCGCTACCACATGCTACAGAGATGTGAATACTGCAGCAGAAATATGGGCACAGCAAGAGCTGATCCTAGTTTTTGTGATCTAGTTTCTTCTCAGTTTCCTGCCTCAGTGTGTAATGTGAGATAACGAGGGTATAAGACAGAGAAAATTACACGCTACACTTTATGGTTTATTAAAATCCTAGTTATCATTTCAGCAGTATCCCAGCTCATAGGAACAAGCGAAATGTATTTAAAATGTTGCATATGCTTTGAGCAACGTGCTTTTTATCAAGTGCAGGAGCCAGCCTTGGGGTCATGGTAAGGACACCCTGATCCATTAGAGGTCAATTTAAACGGACATATACAAATAAATGTAAGGTGAGCACACTTTGCTGCCACGCTTCAGCATGAAATCTCCTCAGCTAGGAGCACGGCTGTATGATTAGCTAATTCTGGTGGGTGCTAGTACTATACCATTGCAGCACTATTGTCTCAGGTTCGATTTACAGCCAGGACACAATCTGCATGGAGTTTGTATGTTTTGTGTGGGTTTCTTCCCAGATCCCCGAAACAGACTGATAGATTACTTGGCTTACCTGCAAAACTGGCCCTAGACTATGAGATAGATATATGACTACAGTGCGGACATTACTTTGAGCTCCTTTGACAGACACTAATGACATAAATTATTTGGTGCACTGTGTAAAGTATAATGCTGCCTTCTGTCTGTTATTTTTTCCCCTAATGTGAATTCGGAAGCAGCTCACTGATTTCAATAGGCTGCAACTTCCCCTCCAAATTCACGTGTGGGAAAATGGCTCCAAATCACCCCTTTAAAGAAAATGTCAGAATCAAAGTGACACTGAAGCAAAAATAAATTATGATATAATGAACTGTATGTGTAGTACAGATAATTAATAGAATATTTTCAGTTATATAGCTGTTTTCCTATAACATTGCATCATTCTCTAATATTTGCTGTTTATAAATTACACTCTGCATTTTAAATAATGAAACAGAGCAAGACAAGACAAGACAAGACAAGACAAATAACATGTATATTGCGCTTTTCTCCTTGCGGACTCAAAGCGCCAGAGCAGAGCAGCAGCCACTAGGGCGCGCTCTATTGGCAGTAGCAGTGTAAGGGAGACTTGCCAAAGGTCTCCTACTGAATTAGTGCTGGCTTACTGAACAGGCAGAGCAGAGATTCGAACCCTGGTCTCCTGTGTCAGAGGCAGAGCCCTTAACCATTACATCATGTAGCCAGACATGGCCTTGTCTTTTGTGTTCAACAGTTGTCAAGAGAAAAATTAGACAAGATAGCAGTGTTAGGAAGACTTGCCTAAGGTCTCCTACTGAATAGGTGCTGGCTTACTGAACAGACAGAAACGAGATTTGAACTCTGGTCTCCTGAGTCAGAGGCAGAGCAGAGCTAATGACCCTTTGAACTTCCAGGCAGAAAAACCTTAAATAAGCAAAAAAACTGTGAAAGACAGGTTGAGATAAGTGCTTCATAAAATAGCACTGTTTTCTGACTAAATTATTTGGAGAGCTCAGAGAAGCTCTTTTGCATAGATAACAAGTGAAGTTTAACTCTTCCTGTACTGGAAACAATATGAGACTCATATCTGTGCTACTAATGTTCTATTTCTTAGCAGTACTACGCATACAATTCATTATATCATAAGTTTATTTTTCATTTCAGATTCCCTTTAAATAAAGGCATAACCGTATATTCATGTCAATTGTTTTCCGCTTTAACTAAATCTGTGTTAAATCACAACTCCTTTAAGAGCCGTTTGCATGCAAATTAGCTTTATAATATTTATTTTAACAACATAGCAAGCCTTTCTGCAGAGTAAAACACTGTTTATTAGGTTCCCATGGCTTAACCAGTCAGTACACTTGGAAGAAGTAAAATAAAACAAATCTAGCACCTGTGTGTGGCCATTCTTCCTCCTTGGCATGCCAGAGCAGAACAGGTGTCAGACACTCTGCGCCAGTAAAGCAGTTCCTCTTTTGTGCTTGGCAGGGGGGCACAGCATACCTCCCACTGGAGGACACTGATCCTCAATCAGGGTGGGCACAGGCCACAAATCATCCTCTCTTTCTGCTTTAGCAGATTAACTAACCTACATACATCAGAAGCCCTCCCAGATTCAGAAATGGGGGCAAAATTAATAGGTTGCACTTAGTGATGTAAATAGCTCTATCATTAGAAACTAGCGAAACTTTTCCTTTTGTTTAGAGTGCTTTAATGCTAATGATCACTATGATTACACTCCTTTAGGTAGGTCATGACCTATTTTCCTGGCTATGTAGGGCAGGAGTATTATTGCTCTCTATCAAGCAGCAGGTGCACAATGAGGTGTACAATTCACCGCTTTCAATAGAAAATATCTACTGTAATTAACTCCAGTTCTTGTAAACGCTCAGACTTTAATAGGATCCTAAATTACAGTTGGCCGGTTGATTTCGGTAACACAAGAGCATTATTATTAGTCATAAATTGGCCACACATCACATAGTGCCTTACCCTAAATAAGGCATTACAGCACACGTTGATATGGATGAACATGACATATGGCTTGCTTGGGAAAAAATACTGTTATGATCTGAAATGAGAATACTTGCAGGAATTTCTTCAGCATCGTTTCCCCACAGCTATGCTATTTTAAGGTAAACACGTAAATAAACACCAATACCTGTACTGCATAATCTTTATGGAAATAATGGAGCAACGATAGACTACCAAGTCTGTCCAATTTTTCCAGTAGACAGATCTACTTACATTTGATTTATTCACAAGACCTGCCGGCAAAAAGCTCCAAGCATCTACTATTTCTTACTATCCTCAAATATCTGCCAGTTATTCATAATATCTTGAACGTCAATCAAGACTTTAGTTTACCATTTCCACAACTTCTGTCAAAGAATAAGAACTGTATCTACAGTACAATTGTCTGACAGAATAAATCGCTTTGCCTTCACGATCTTTTTATTAAAACAGTTTCGATAATATGTGAAAGGATGATGTATATAGTTCATTTTATAAGCCTGGCAATGGAACAGAAAACTGGGAGGGATACCAAGACTGATAACAAGCTAAAAGGGGTTTTAAATCTAGCAAATATGAGCAGTTTTTGGGCACAGTCACCTTTGTGGTGCATCAAATTCCCAGCCTCTGAGTTTGTCAAGACTTTAATTTTGTCATTTCGTTATGCACATCAAAACGCCCAAATGTCTCTTTCCCCCAGTTTTGGCAGGTTACCTTTTTTTTTTTTTTTTTTTTTTAAACTCCATAGATGTTCATAAGATTATGGTCATTTGCTCAGTATTGTAGGAGAGTCATGACTCAAAAATTGAACATGAAGTTAAAAAATATCAAATAACTTTTTTTATTTAGTGCCAGCTGAAAACCTCTAAAAAAAGAAAAAGAAATGCTTGGAAGATACATAGTAAAGCCGTTACTAGTTATTGATACCCCCTTATATGCCCCCCCCTTCCACTTTCCATAATCAGGTTTCAATTTTTTTTCTTACACAATAAATACACAAGATGACAAAATTGAGACAAGTAAAATGTCCTTTTAATACTCGTGTAAAAAAGACACAGGAGAGGTTACAGTAGTAACTGTGATAAAAGTAAACATATTGTTATTGACAATTGATTTATTTTACTGTCATTCTCCCTTCACCCACAAAAAAACCCCCCACAGAACTCATAACTCAGACTGATACAGTTGTAGGTACAGTAACAGTTCCTTTGGTTGCAAGCAATGAAGTATGTATCTGCTTACTCTGTCTGCACAGTGAGTCCACTGACATAACTGACACATAAGAAAGGCTAAAATGCATTTTTTTAATTAAAAGAAAATCTAGAAGGAAAATATTATGTGTTAGCACCAGAATTCATGGGGAACCTTCCCCAGTGAATGGTGATTATACTCTCTGGCTGGAATTAAAACCAGACACTGCTTCTGTGGAAATAGAACTGAATGAGTGGTGCTAAATGACCATAATTGGCCATACTCATAAGCTAATTGAATACAGGCAAACCAAAGACTTAACAAGGAAGCAGAATGCATCCCAGAGACGAATGGGACAGTGCAACGCACACAACTGTATATTAGGTGGCATTTTATACTGATGGGAATGATTGTTCCACAGAGAATGCCAATTTCATATTCTAAAATATTAGTCAAAATTCACAATTTAAAACCAGCGGCAACCCCCCTTTTTTCCCAAGCCTGAAAGAAGCTCTATATAGGGTTTGCTGTATAGTTAGGGGCATTTTACTAGTATATTTATATCATTTATTTCATATTAAAAAATGTTTTGTTATTCTAAATGTATGATAATGTATCTGAAAAAAGTATAATCTGCATAAGTCATCCCATACTATTTTAGGGGACTGGGTGTAGAAGAAAGGGTTAATATTGGTCTGCAGCTGCATAAAATGAGGGCAAGGTGACCAATTTGAAATGTAAAAAAAGTGTATGGAGAATTTTAAGCAATCGAGTCTCACGCTACAGAAGGGAAAAAAATATCAATTTTTTTTTTTACACGCAGTCACCACCCTAAGAAAAATTCCAGCAGATAGGAGATGCAATCTCCATGGGCAAAATATCTAGGGGCATATGTTTGGTTTAATGTAACTTAAATCGTAGTTCAATGCTACACCCACTAATTATAGTTTGTGTAGTTAACATCTGAGCTGTAGAAAACAGACAACATCTGTAAACAAGCACAGCATATAATGATATTTCAGCTTCATAGGGAGCTGCACTAGAAGTGTTCTCTGCACACTGTACTGTGACCATTGCAAATCTAGCTTATACATTCCATGCCATCATGCAGGCAATGAAAATCAGATCCATCAGTTTTAGTTTATCATTCAACCTCCTCCTTGTTAATTTGTAACTATCTCTCTCCCATTTACAGACAGAAATCAAATTCCCCAGGGAGGAGACCCAAAAAAAGAACACATTCATATTTACAGAAAATATTTAATTAAAAATACTTCATAATTACAGTAGTCTATTAAAGCATATACTTTTATCACTTACACTTATAGAACATCTCTATATATACAGTATGAAATGTCACTCAGTTTGTTTTCTTGTAGTTCTCTATACAATATGTAACATTCCTGCAGGGAGAAGAAAAAATTCCCTGGCCTGATAAAATCATCTATTTTAAACAATAGATGTAAAAGAAAAAAAACAACAACAAAAAAACAAAAAAAGACAAAATTATCTACAATACTCTGGTAGATTAGTAAAGCTTCAGATTTCAGTTCTTCATTTGATAGTGTACGCTTGTCTAAGCAGTAACCCCCACAGTCCATCAGTTCAGGGACTTCCACAGTGCATGGACAATTCACGGCTGCTGTTACAAGATGATGCGAAGGAAGGACAGTGTTAAGGTGGCAATGATCGTGCTCAAATGGCGAACAGCTATATTCTCCGTAGTGTGTAGAAGCGATGTGTAGTTTGTATTTTATTCCCCCGCTTTTGTCTGGTGGCTGATTTTTTTCATTCCCCTCCCTTATTCTGTAATTTGTCTCTCTCTTTCTCTCTGTGCTCCTCCTGGCTCTGGATCTGCCTGCTGCACACCTGTGGAAGAGGAATGAATAGAGGGGGTGTGTGAACCATACTGCTCCAGACTGACTGGCGCCACCAACAAAACACAAGACATGCTTGATCAACAACCCAAAACAAACCAGGTCAAACTACAAGCACAGCTCCCAAGCTAGCCTGAGCATAGGAACGCAGCTGCAACGGACTGCTCAGTCCACAGTCCTCTCCCACACTGAGCTGTGCCTTATCTACTGTGACCTCCACCCCAGTGAAAAAAAAAACACAAGCCCCACTCCTCTAACATAATTACATCTACAAAGTAATTATTCAGCTAGGAGAGAAGATCAGGAATCAAGTTTAGAAATCTGGATTAAACATTAACCATTGTTTCCACAGCTTCCATGATATGAGATGGATATCTAGGACTGACCACTATATTGACAGTATTAGGAATAATAGTCACACTATGAGTACTAACAGAGACCAAAAGTTGAAAACTCACCTTGAAATACATCCTAACGGCAGAGTATACTGTCCCCTTGCTTGTTCACGACTGATGCAGCCTGCCAATCAAAACAGAGAACAGAAATGGGATTAAGTTTAGAAACTGGTACAGAGTGTGAGACAGCTTTATGACAGTCATTGGTCATGGTAGAGCATGGTGAGCTCCCTGCCTAGGCACTGACAGGTCACAAGCATCAGAACAGGTACATAGTAGACTGACCACCTTCAGCATGCCCTCTGCTAATTAAAATCTGACATACACCCAGGGCATCCAGGCAACTGGCACAAAGCTGGGGACCTCACAGCTGTCTGAATTGGGCATGAAGACAACGGCAAGCTTTATTTTTTTCTATCAGGACTGTGAAAAGGCCATCATAAGCAATTTAGTGACTGAATACCCTCCATACACTCTAATGAGTATGATTGCAACACATTTTCATAGAAAAAAAAGGACCCTATATAAACAAGAGGAAGAGACAGCTGCTTTCCACTCATCATGAAGAGAACTACTGTTTTCTGTTGCAAGAGGAAATTACAAGACTCTAACCCATAACACTGAACATAACCTGCCATCTGGGGAGAAGTCAAAACATTGCTGAGTGCTTTTATCCCAGTGTGGGACTGATGGATAGCAGTGTGTCAGGTGGATGTGCCCTTCCTCACTTGCCAGAGCTGTCATGAGACTCTAGCGGAGTCCAGATCATGATGAGTGAAAGCACAGCACCAGCAATGTGGCACCACTACAATAGACATCCATACTACATGAAAGAGCTTTAGCCATCATCTGACAAGAGCCAGCACAGGCTCAGCCCAGCAGCCTGCCTCTGCAACACAATGATCTTTGTGGGTGGGCATCTCTTACCGGGTCATTATTGAGGTCTGTTAGAGGGGTCCTGGCAGGTGCTTGCTGTCTCAGCAACACAGGGTGTGTGTCCAGTGCCAGCTGCAGGTCCAAGATGTAGTCAATAACATGCTGCAGAATCTCCACTTTGCTGACTTTCTTGTTGGGAGGAATGGTGGGCACCAGCCTCTTGAGCTTACTGTAACAGTCATTCATGTCATACTGCAGACATAAGGACTCCTCTTCCATCTTGTAAGCAGCAGCTACACCAAGGCTGTGATCAGCCAGGCAATGCAATGCCAGCTCCCCACACATGCCCGGAGCAGGGGCTTTCCGACTATGGGGACGGACTGGACTCACGGCTTTCATGGCAGGCTCCGATGAGGCTCTGCACAGGGCACTGCTTATCTCTTCCTAGCAAGTGAGCAGCAGCAGATCCAGAGCATGCAAATGTTAATCCAATGCAGTGACACAGGAGGGGGATTGCAGCTTGTGTTAGCAGCACAGAAATTCTCTGCTCGGCAGTTCCTAAATAGGTGTGGTGTGACAGCCGCTGGCTTCTTTCTGTAGCGATAGCAAAGCGCTGGATGACAGGAGGATGTGCAGAGCGTTCCTGCAAGTAGATAGCAGCGCCTCTCTCGTCAGCCAGCTCTGCTCTGCTACCTCCCTTCTGGCTTATAAGGCACGGAGCAGGCGGGGAGGGGGAGAAGGGAGAGGAGGAGTAATAACCAGGGGGAGAGCCACAGAGGATGGATGCACTCACCAGCAACTGTCAGCAGCTCCTGACTTATCAATATTCGCAATACCAACACAGACAGAATAAAGCACGGCTTAAAGTTCTATTTAAAAGCAAAATAAATAATTATAAAAAGAGATAAAAGAAAAAAAAAAAGCAACATACAAACATAAGCATAAACAAAAACTAAAGAAAAATGTGTATGGGTGAAAATGTAGGAATTGCATTCACTGCAATTTAGCAGTGAATATCAATTATGTCCATATACCTAAGGGCTGGAACCAGCTAGAGCGATTTTGTGAGCGTTAAGGGAGTGATTCAAACCTCTAGCGATTTCCCTAAACGCTCAGCTAGTGTTAGTGGATGGGCCAAATTCCACTGGAGCAGGAGCGGTTGCGATGAACAAAATCGCAAATGCAGGAAATGCAGCATTTTTGAGCGTTAGCGATTAACGTTAGCATTTCTGTAATGTAAAGTATATAAACGCTGGCATAATCGCTCATCAAAACCTACACAGAGCGATTTTGCTAGCATTTTTACATTACTGCACACTGTAAGAAAATTAATTGAAAGGACCAATCCGAATTAAAATCGCTAATCGCTACACAACCGCTGGCAAATTGATTACACTTTTTAAAATCGCTACCGAAAACGCTCATGAAATCACTTACAAACCGCTCATACAAAACGCTAGCGATTGCGATTAGCGATAGCGTTTTGTAGTGGGTTCCAGCTCTAAGTCCAGGCAAAAGGTATATCCAGACAGTATGTCAGTTAGGCATCTTTTACACATAACAGAATTTCTGTGCGAATTCTCATTCGCCGCACATCACATGCAAGTCAATGGCATCGCATTTGACTTGCGTTGTTGTGTGATATTTCGAAAGTGATATTTCTGCAGGGAAAAAAAACCCAGCCTACATGTGTGTTGTTTTCCAGACCTGAAATGCGATAAGCGTATAAAGTAAGTCAATGGAAACGCAGAAGGATTGTATTTGTTACGTGAAAATCACATCCAGTTTTGAAGTTAATTAGATACAGTATGATGTAAACTAAGTTCATTGAAATTGTATTTTAAAAAATTACATAAAAGCGTGATCAAACAAATGAAGGATCACTTCTGAAAAATCACAAAAGGCAGAATCGCAAATATGGAAAAAACGCAGTCAAAAATCACGATAAGTGTGAAGGCAGTCTAAATGGGATACTATGGAATGTGATCTAAAGGCATACACAGAATGAATTTTACCCACGTTTATTTATTTAGCTTTTTGGTAGTGCTGTAAAGAGTACGCTGAGTAATTCATGTCACTGGCATGGTCATGGCACTGTACATATACATGTCTATCTCATCATGGCACACGTAATCTTGTGTACACTGTAAGGTTCATGGAGTCTATGCACGAAACTGCATTAAGCAGAATAATGTGCGTAAAGTCGTACCGCATAATAAGTAGAGCAGAATGCAATACATTACATGCCATGCGCTACACACTGTTTTACGCACATAATTCTGCTTAATGCAGTTTAGTGAATGCAACCCTAGTGTCTGATAAGAGACAAATTATGATAGCTAAATGGCTGGGTCAAAACATCTCCATAACCCCAGATCTTGTTGCTGGTATGTAGTGATTAGTACCTACAGAACATGGTCCATGAAAGGGTACCCAGCGAGCTGGCCCCCAAAAGAGCAGAATCATTGTCAAGGCAACTGCCTGGGGCTTAGTGGGCATCAAGGGGCCCAGATGCCACCTTCTCTGACCACTCTCACACCACATCTTACCAAAAAGACTTTAAGCGGATGTGAAGGCAAGTACCTTGCCTTAGTACCCATTTTACCTTAATCCTCTTCTGGCCCACAAGACTCACTGATAAGTGTTACCTGTCTAGTCCAATCTCACAAGAGAGTTACTGGAGAATAAAATACTGAAAGATATAATGCTGACTATGAGAGAAAGGTTGTCAGAAAGCACAGCAAACAGCAGACCAACCAAAAAATAAATAAATAAATAAATAAAATGGATGCATTACTTACCTCAGTAGAGGCAAGCCTCTGGATAGTCCACTGGTTTCCCGATCCATCTGTGAGCACCATTCCTGCACACGGTCCCTCTGAAAACATCTGACAAGAGCTTGCCACTTGTTCTTGTGGCTACAAGCCTCTCTGTGTACGAGTATGGCTGTACCACGCATGTGCGAGTATGGCTGCGCCTTTGCAGTAAGCCAAACCGACTCGTTTATGATCAGAAATGATCGGAAATGATCTAGTGCCATCATTCTTTTTCCTCTTTTATCTGGATAATGGCAGTCTTCTACTGTATACGCTGTTTTAGAGTTGAATTATGGGCTGTATGTATGGCTGTTACTGTACATAGTGTATATATGGAATATAATAAATCCATGAAAGGTATGAGTGGCTTTGAAATGGGACAAATTCAATTACTATTGGTGTTGGATACCAAAGAATGCTTTCTCACTCCTTTCTAAGTAGTCCATCTCTAGACAGGTCAGAGCCTTTTGGTGGCATAAGGATGTCCTACTAATTATTAGGCGGTATTAATGTTGTGGCTAATTAGTGAGTACACAGGGGCATAACTACAGGGGAGCAGCTTCTGCAAAAGCAAGGGGGCCCAGAGCTGTAAGGGGGGGCCCCAATTACCAAATCAGTTCATTTCGGTGTGCGGTTATGAGTGCCGAAGCTGTGCGCCATAATAGCAGCAATGCTATGCTGCGTGTCCAGCGTAATGGTAATTCGTGGCTCTGGTGGTTGTGAGACCCCGAATTGCATCTCCCTCTGAGTTGCAACAACTCGGAGGGGGAATAGTATTTAACACCACTGGGGAGTTTAGCGGCAGCAGGGAGAGCCGTCATTCAGCTAGACCTGTGCCGAGATGACATGTACTCCTCAATTACTACTTCACTCCCTCCTATAAAGGATTCTTTCCTTCAGATTATTAAGTGTTTTTATAGCGCCGACATCTTACACAGCGCTGTACAGAAAATATTGTCTTGTCACTAAGGCCTCATTTCCACTTAGGCACTTCCGTGCACATTTGGAAGCGCATATGATTTGCGACATACAAGAATGGGGGAAGGGCATAGACAGCCCTTCTGCTGTTTCCATCATATGCGCTGCGCAGCAGTACGATGTGCTATGATGCGCTTGTGTACTGCTACATGCATTCTGCCCGGAAGCGCAGATCTGACCCATTCACTGTAATGAATGGGATCAGCAGTGCAGCGGGTAGCGGTGCAGATGGCGTGCGTTCCGATTGCACGGCCATCTGCGCAAGTTACATGTGAACGAGGCCTAAGCTGGCCACTAACGGTCCAATTTCTAGCGAAAAATCGTTCGAGCGATCAGAAATTCTGATCGGATGAAAAATCGTTCACTACACCATCAACTAACCAATCATTGCTTCCTATCTATCATGACCACCAAGAAAATCCAAATTTTCGTTCGACGAAAATTAATTCGGGCGACATTTTTTTCACTCGTTCATAATCGATTGTGTCCACCAATGGAGATTATTTACAATCAATCCGATCAGAATTTCTGATCGCTCGAACGATTTTTCGCTAGAAATTGGACCGTTAGTGGCCAGCTGTGCTTCTGTCCACTTTTTATCAGCACATCAATGTTACAGATTATGTTACAGAGATGTTGCTGAAAAGCGGACAGAAGTACACAGATGGAAACGAGGCCTAACTGCCCCTCAGAGGAGCGCACAATCTAATCCCTACCATAGTCCTATGTCCATGTATGTATCGTGTATATCGTAGTCTAGGGCCAATTTTTTAGGTAGAAGCCAATTAACTTATCTGTATGTTTTTGGCATGTGGGAGGAAACTGTATTGCCTGGAGGAAAACCCATGCATACACGGGGAGAACATACAAACTCCTCGCAGATGTTGACCTGGCTGGGATTCGATCCACAAGGCCACCGTGCTGCCATTCAGACATGATGTTTTGTTTTTGCCCCAGGCTGTGAGGGTCACCAATGGGAGGCAAGGGAAGGGGTGTGCACATTGAAGGGCCCCATCACATTTTTGCTAGGGGGCCCAATGATTTCTAGTTACGCCACTGTGTATGCACACAAACACACAGATATATGTATCTTTTATGTACTCTGGATACACACACACACTGCGTTTAGTAGACTGTGTTAGTGTTTGCATAATCAGTATTTATTTTGTTCTCTCTATATATTATTATTATTATTATTATTATTATTATTATTTTCTTTTTCCTAATTTTTTCACTTTTAATTCCTTGTGTCTGTCTTAATATTCATGCAGAATTATGTACTTTACATAGTTTTTTTGTGAAAATGTGAGGAATTCAGGACAAGATAAAAGCAATCAAGATGGATGTTTGAGGGTTATCTTCTGCACCATGTCATTAAAACATGCCAAAGGGAACACAGTGATAGATGCTTCCGTTGTCAAGCAGATATCACTAAGACGACTTTAAAATATAGTGTTTGGTGTGCAGGTGAAATGTAATTACATAGTAATGAGACATTACCCTCCAAGGAACAGAATGGCCTGTTTAGTACCATTTGTGGTGACACAAATGTCGATGGCAGGCTTTATTTGCAGAATGGTTTCTGTGGCCAAGAAAGCACCTGCCAAGTGAAACGCAGTGTCATATATGGGATTACATGTTATGCTTCGCTGTCTCTGAAAAGCCAAGTGCATCTGGAAGATCTCGCTCACAATGTACTATATTAATATATTCACTTCCATAGTCTCATTTAATATTACTATTTCATCAAGATGTTACTGGCTGCCATGGCTTCCTAGCATGAAGTGTGAAGTGGACAAGATATGACAAATTGAAAACATAAAACAAACTCTATTCATTATACGTAAAGCTGGCCACTAACGGTCCAATTTCTAGTGAAAAATCGTTCGAGCGATCAGAAATTCTGATCGGATTGGTTGTAAATAATCGCCACTGGTGGACACAATCGATGATGAACGACTGAAAAAAATGTCGCCCGAATGAATTTTCGTCTAACGAAAATTTGGATTTTCTTGGTGGTCGTGATAGATAGGAAGCAATGATTGGTTAGTTGATGGTGTAGTGAACGATTTTTCGTCCGATCAAAATTTCTGATCGCTCAAACGATTTTTCGCTAGAAATTGGACCGTTAGTGGCCAGCTTAAGACTCATCGGCTTACTCTGGACATATGGATACATTCTGCAACAAATAAATTCTTCATTATTTGGAATATGTACAAATATGCCAATGTATGGACCAGTGTCTGCCAAATAATTAGTCACTACTTTTTCACTATACAGAATGTAAGTCATTCCTTTGCTTTGTCATCATCTACTGTGTTTATTTTTTTTGTTCCAAAAGATGTGCTAGGGCTTATTTTCAGGGGATGGCTTATATTCATCCTGCCTTCCCCACTGTGCCACCTCTTCCTCTGCTGGATCCACCCCTTCCTCCTCTATCCCTATGTATTTCTGGTGTTCCCCTTTGTCTGTGTCCTACTCTATTTCCTGTCCTCCTGTGTCTCGTGTCCCCCTATGTCCTTGTAATGATCGCTGCTGCAGCAGGCATTGCTGGAAGTAGTAGTGCTGCAGCTCAGGTAGTTCTGATCTCTTTTCATGCAAGCTGCATAGCTTTGTCGGCCTTTCCCTGCTGTCAGCTTGTGACTGATTATCATTCACCTGTGTGGGAATCTGCATGTCTGCTCCCATTGGATGACCTCAGTATAAAGATCTGCTTCCTGCAGGGTTTCCTTGGGTTTTCATAGCTTCAGTTTAAGCTTGTCTTGCTGTCGCTTCAGCCCCCGATCGTGTTTCTTGTTCTAAAAGTTACTTTGCTGGTTTTGCATCATATATTGGTTCATTGCCCATATATATGCATACCAGCACGTTTATTATTTTCCTTGTATTCGTGTTACGTTGATACATCAGTGTCGCTGATGTATACGTACACAAACTGTTTATATCCTGTGTGCAGTTAGTCAGCTTTCCAGCACGTTTTGGTAGTTTGCGCGTATCGTGAGCACCCGTGCTGAGCTAGTATCCTGCTCCTGGTCCTGTTCGTGGATTGCGTTCATCTCTGCGAGGAGATAACGAATCCTTCTGAATCCTGTCCTGTTACCGTTTGTGGATTGCGTTCATCTCTGCGAAGAGATAACGAATCCTTCTGAATCCTGTTCTGTTACCGTTTGTGGATTGCGTTCATCTCTGCGAAGAGATAGCGAATCCTTCTGAGTCCTGTTCCCTGTATTACTCCAGTCCTAGTCAGCGTTCCTGCTTATGTCATATATCGGTTCATTGCCGATATATACATATGTTAGTCAGACGTTACAAATAGTTTCATTGATAGCTGTAATTGTAATACGCTAGGAAAACATACTTATTGTATATTTGTCTGTGTTACATTCATCTATCTTGATCCTGCTATTTCCTGACTATCCTGTCCTGTCTTTGTGAGGCACGCCATCGCTGCAATCGCATTGGCTGCCTCATTCCAGTCTGTCTTGTTTTGGACGCTTGCTGTCGCTAAGTAGCCGCTAGCTAGCAAGCGTTCATTCTGTCTACCTGTCCTGATCTCCTCAGTTCTGGTTTATGCGCTCAGCGCTACTTTGCGCTGAGACGTTATAACGAAAGCATTGTTTGTGGCTGTCAGATCTGCACCGGCTCTGTGCGCCACAATCTCCTATTGGAGTCAGTCCTCCCCTCCACTATACTAGGGATAGCCTGTTTCCTTGTGCTAGTGTGTGTACCTCCTCCACGCCAGCTCATGCGTTGCATGCTGACTGTGGAGAATACACCACCAAGCCTTACATTATGAAAACCCCATTACCAATCCCCATTGTGGGGGGGATTCCCAGAAACTATGACACTGTTAATTATGGTTCCTGTTCCTTTAAGAAATTTGATGAACTTAACTCTGAAACAGAAAATGAGTTTTTCTCTGAATGTGCCAGGTTCCTGGCCAATCCCGATCTCCAAGCGACTCCTGTTTCAACCTGGGCACTCCAACTAAGTTATATTTTGTTTAAAGGGGAATTATTCCAGTGGGCATTTGATGTTCTCAATCATTCCGATTTGAAAGAGAGACCGCTGGAATTTCTAGAGTTTGTGATCCATAACTGGTTGCGCATAGATCCATTGCCTTTTCCTCTTAATGAACTCCTGGCAGCAGGCCAATCAGCTTCTCCTTCAATTGCTTGCAAAAATGTTCAGCAAGCAGAAAGTGTTACTGATAATTTTCCTGCAGCCTTGAATAAATCACCAAAAACAGCAGGGTCTAAGGCAAAACGCAAACGTTCTAAGAAACGTGTCCGATCTGCAGAGTCGTTATCCTTAGCGACTGAGACCTATAATGAGATTCTGCCATTAACAGATAATGAAATGCAATTGTCTTTCAGGGGAGTTAAATGGACTTATGAAACTACTAATGAACTTTCCTCCCTGGCTAGGGAAAATAAAGATTTTTGTTTAAAAGAATTATCTGAGTATGATTATGAGGAGATATTACAGAGTATTGAACAAATCAACTTATTTGTGAAGCAAGGAAAGTTTGCATACACTACAGTTCAGCACTTGCTACAGGTATTGGAGATTCTTAGGAATAAGGAATCTGCCAATCACCTGCTAATTAACCCAATATATGTCCCTGCTACAATCATATCTGCAAACCATGATTTGCCTGTTAAGTATGCTTGGAATCCTCCATTTGAGAAAGGAGAGATGGAAGCTCTGGTCAATGAATGGAAGAATGATTCAAGTTCATTTTGTCAATTTTACAGTGCAAAAAGTGAATTAGTATTGAATGCATGCATTAAGTCTGCCTATAACCTAATAAAAACTGGTGTGTGTGGGTATGACTTTGTGGCTCCATTGATTGATGTGTGGGAACTGATTTTGGATGATTTTTATGTGACTCCGAATTCGCAAATTTGGCGTTCTGACCCGCCTGCTTCAGCACCTTTGGCTGATTCAGCAGGTGATTCGGAGCTCTTTTTGTGTGAAATTGAAGTTCCTGCAATTCCACCCTGTACCATGGATAACTCAGTGTTACTTACCAGTAAAACAGAAGCCACTGATACATTCTTAACCTTGCCCTGCGCAAATTTCTCAGCAGAGAATCCAGAGGTCCTGCTGACTTCCGAGTCCAGCCTAGCCAGTACTCATGACTCTTTGTTCAGTGAAACAGACACCAGAAAAATCTTGCCTGCCTCTGCAAACACTTCTGCAGAAATTACCTGTGTTAATAAAGTTCAACTCCTGTCTGATCCAGCAGATGCCAATAGATGCACTACATCAGTTTCCGAGTCCCAGCAATCCTGTCTAGAAACCTCAGAACCCCAGCATCTGAATTTTCCAATTTTACAAATGAATGGTGATTCAGATGCGCAAACATTGTGTCTTGATCTTCCTGTTTCTACACCTCGCTCTAGTATCGTGAATAGCTCAGAGCATCTGCTATGTGAACCTGAAATCGCAGAATTATTACCTTGTTCAAAAAATGTTCCAGTAAATTTGCCCTGTACCATGAATTGTGCAGTAGATCTCTCCAATGAAACTCAGGTCACAGAATCATTATGCTGTCCAGCAGGTGCTTCCATGATTTTGCCCTGCAATATGGACTGTTCAGTGATCCTGTCCAGTGAAGCTGTGGTCGCAGAGTCTTATGCTTCACCCAGTACTTTGGATACTTCAAACCCTCTAGCAGAGGAGTCTGAGGCACTGCTTACCTCAGTTGGTGTTGCAGTAATATTCACTTGTCTAGCAGCTGTTTTAGAATTACAGTCTGCTCTAATAAAACTTGATGAATTTCTGCCCAGCAATGCAGAAGCCATTGAAATATTGTCCTCGCCAGCAAGTGTGTTAGATACCTTGCCCTGTAGACAGTCTGATTTAACCAATGTTGTTGAGTCCCTCTCCAGTGTTGTAACAGCCGAGGAACTCCAGCCCTGTCCTCTGAATGTTTCAGAAGTCTTGCCCTGTAACATGGATAATTCTGATTCTCTGGTCAAAATAATAGAAATCTCAGAATTTCAGTCCGGTCTGATGAGTGTTCCTGAAACCCAGCCCTGTATCCTGAAAGATTCTGGTTCTCTGGCCGCTGTGGCAGAGGTTCCAGAGTCCCCTTCCTGTCCAGGGAATTCCTCAGTTTTCCCTAGTCCAGTGGGGGCTGCTGCAATACTGACTTGTTCTGCAGCACCTCATGAGCTCCAATCCAGTGTATTAGATGAGTCTCTGTCCAGTCCAGAGGTAGTTGTGGAGTCCCTATCTGGTTCAGTGCATACATCAGAAGATTTGTCCTGTCTTGTTAGTGCCCCTGAATCTGATTTGTTACTGACTTTGCTGGAATCAGCGACATCTAAGTCTGATCCTGCATTCTCGTGTAAAAGTCCAGTAGTTGCGAAGTCTAGTCATGATGATTTTTTTTTGGCCAGTCCTGGTTTTGGTCCTGTCTTGGCTGACCCTGAGGCTCACAGTTCCTTGACATGCCCAGAGGTTTCTCTTGTGCCAGTGTGCCCAGATGTTCTTTGTGTGCCAGAATGCCCAAGTGTGTCTAAGGTGTTAGCGTGCTCTGATGCTTCCTTAGTGGGAACATGTTCTGATGTTGCCAGTCTGCCTGCATGCCCAGAGATGGTTCTGGTCCCTGAAAGCCCTGATCTTGATGTTTGTCCTTGTGGCCCTGACTCGGGAATTGCCCTAGGTTCCATAGGGGTTCTTGATAGTTCTCCATGTGAGCCTAAGGGGCGTTCTGACCTATGGGGATCTCTTTGGAGCTTCAAGGTGTTCTGGGAGGTCTCTGAGAAAACTTGTCCTGGTGCCTTGGACTGGTTCAACAGTGGGTTTTGTGTTGGTAAAGACAGTCCCGGTGGGCATTGCAAAGGCTTTGGCGTTTTTGAACGGTTCCTGGAAGGCGGTGGGTATCGCTCAGGGAGTTTCGAAGGGCTTTCTTCTGGAAATCATGGTTCTGATGGGTGTCACACTGGGGCTTGTAGTACTGATGGGCATGGTTCTGTAGGTTCTGGTTCTGATGGGTCCAGTCTTGTGGGGACTGATTCTGGAATTCGGTCTTGCCGGGCTGTCCCGGTCATCATGAATTATCAGTCAGACTGTTTTGTTGGGAATTTCAGTTTTGAAAAGCGTCTGGAATCCGCTTTTAAGGGCGGGGGTACTGTAATGATCGCTGCTGCAGCAGGCATTGCTGGAAGTAGTAGTGCTGCAGCTCAGGTAGTTCTGATCTCTTTTCATGCAAGCTGCATAGCTTTGTCGGCCTTTCCCTGCTGTCAGCTTGTGACTGATTATCATTCACCTGTGTGGGAATCTGCATGTCTGCTCCCATTGGATGACCTCAGTATAAAGATCTGCTTCCTGCAGGGTTTCCTTGGGTTTTCATAGCTTCAGTTTAAGCTTGTCTTGCTGTCGCTTCAGCCCCCGATCGTGTTTCTTGTTCTAAAAGTTACTTTGCTGGTTTTGCATCATATATTGGTTCATTGCCCATATATATGCATACCAGCACGTTTATTATTTTCCTTGTATTCGTGTTACGTTGATACATCAGTGTCGCTGATGTATACGTACACAAACTGTTTATATCCTGTGTGCAGTTAGTCAGCTTTCCAGCACGTTTTGGTAGTTTGCGCGTATCGTGAGCACCCGTGCTGAGCTAGTATCCTGCTCCTGGTCCTGTTCGTGGATTGCGTTCATCTCTGCGAGGAGATAACGAATACTTCTGAATCCTGTCCTGTTACCGTTTGTGGATTGCGTTCATCTCTGCGAAGAGATAACGAATCCTTCTGAATCCTGTTCTGTTACCGTTTGTGGATTGCGTTCATCTCTGCGAAGAGATAGCGAAACCTTCTGAGTCCTGTTCCCTGTATTACTCCAGTCCTAGTCAGCGTTCCTGCTTATGTCATATATCGGTTCATTGCCGATATATACATATGTTAGTCAGACGTTACAAATAGTTTCATTGATAGCTGTAATTGTAATACGCTAGGAAAACATACTTATTGTATATTTGTCTGTGTTACGTTCATCTATCTTGATCCTGCTATTTCCTGACTATCCTGTCCTGTCTTTGTGAGGCACGCCATCGCTGCAATCGCATTGGCTGCCTCATTCCAGTCTGTCTTGTTTTGGACGCTTGCTGTCGCTAAGCAGCCGCTAGCTAGCAAGCGTTCATTCTGTCTACCTGTCCTGATCTCCTCAGTTCTGGTTTATGCGCTCAGCGCTACTTTGCGCTGAGACGTTATAACGAAAGCATTGTTTGTGGCTGTCAGATCTGCACCGGCTCTGTGCGCCACAATCTCCTATTGGAGTCAGTCCTCCCCTCCACTATACTAGGGATAGCCTGTTTCCTTGTGCTAGTGTGTGTACCTCCTCCACGCCAGCTCATGCGTTGCATGCTGACTGTGGAGAATACACCACCAAGCCTTACAGTCCTCTGCTGTCCCCATGTCCTCCGATCTCCATCTGTGTCCCCCTCTGTCTTCCTACCAGTACATCCTCCTCTTTGCTGCACTGAAAAGTGAGGTCCGCACAATGTCGGTAAGGTCAAACCGGCTTTATTGTATCAATCACATACGCTAAAAACCAACACCAAATGCTGACATGTTTCGGACGTTACACGTCCTTAATCATAGCATAGGTGCAAGTGAACAAGGGTGGTCTTTAAGTAGAGTTGCACCACGCCCAGTATCACGTGCTCAAGACTCCACCCTCACAAAGAAGTGTATCACAAACATTCTTGGGGAAATGCCCCAATCACAGTAATAGGATAAAAACATATACAAAGTATAGAGTATAAATACATATGATTAAATACATTGTAAGAATATAGCAGCAATACATATGGCATAAGATAACACAGTACTATATATATTATAAAGGACAGACCAGAATAGAAAATTAGGCAAAACAGAGATGGTAACGCTATCAGGTAACTGAGTGTAGGTCCCATCTAGCATTCAGGCCTCTTGGTGAGCGTGTCCCTAACTGGAAGATCCAGTATGCTTCTCGAGTGAGGAGACGTTTGTAAACGTCGCCTCCTCTCAAAGGTCTGCTGACACGCTCTATGCCCTGAAATGAGAAGGAGGACATGTCTCCTGAGTGGACCGATCTAAAATGCTTGGCTACATTGGAAACCTCCAAAGTAAGCCAGCCAGCCCCTCTATAGTGTTCACCTACCCGTTGTCTGAGGTGTCGAGTAGTGCACCCCACATATTGTAATTGGCATAGAGAGCAAGAGACAAGATAGACAACGGACTTTGTATGGCAATTTATGTATTGTCTGATGGGAAACACTTTCCCATTGGAAAAAGAAGCAACAGAACAAGTGGAATTGTGTACACCACAGTAGTTACACGTGGAAAAATTGCATCTGTAGGAACCAAGGGTGGTCAACCAACACGGTCGCTGAGAGCTACTAGAAAACAAACTGGGGGACAGAATGCTCCCCAGTGTAGGGGCCCTTCTGCTAGCAAAACTGACTCCCTGTTTGAGAATCTCATTGAAAGTATCATCAGCCTGCAAGATTGGCAGGCATCTTTTTACAATCTGTGTGACCTGTTTGTACTCCTGGCTGTAAGTGGTCACAAATATCGTGTCTCTAGTGGGCTGTGAACGTGTCGCGCGAGAACTGGGGTGTAGAAGTTCATCCCTAGTTCTCATAACAGCCTGTTTTCTCCCCCTCTGTATCATCCAGTTAGGATACCCACGCTCCGTAAGACGGGAGCCTACAGCGTCCAACTCCACCCCAAGAGCCGAAGGGTCGGAACAATTCCCGCGAATCCGGATGGACTCGCCCACCGGGACCACCCGGATATTATGGAACGGGTGGCAACTATTCGCTCTCAGGGTGGAGTTGCCACTGCAGGGTTTGCGGTAAGTACTGGAGACCACAGAGGCCAGACCAGGGTCACCCCTAAGAGTGAGGTCAAGATAATTGACCTCAGTAGGTGACCATTGGAAGGTGAAAACAAGATTCAAAGCGTTACTGTTTAGGAAGTCCACAAACCTTACAGCCTCGTCGGGCGTGCCGTCCCAGACGACCAACAGGTCGTCTATATACCTGCCATACCACACAATGTGACTCGAAAAGATATTGGAATCAGCAAACAAGTGGAGCTCTTCCCACCAACCCATGTATAGGTTGGCAAGTGAGGGCGAAAACTTCGCACCCATCGATGCTCCACAGCGCTGTAAATAAAACTCAGAGTCAAAAAGAAAATAATTGTGGGTAAGCAGATAATGGACGGCACGCCCGACGAAGAACTGGAGGTCATCAGAGAAAGCAGAATATCTGGTCATGTGAAAATCCAAAGCATCTAGTGCTAAGGAATGAGGAATGCATGAGTATAAAGATTTTACATCAATGGCTATCCAACTATAATTATTTTGCCATTGAAAATGCTGTAAACTGCTAAGAACATGCTTGGTATCTCGTATATAACCGGGAAGGCGTCGCACTAGGGGTTGTAAATGTTCATCCACCCAATTCCGCAGACGTTCCCCCAGAGAGCCAATGCCGGCAACAATCGGCCTGCCCTCTGGGGGAAAGCCCTGTTTATGGACCTTGGGTAGATGGTGAAACACTGGTATAATAGGAGATGAGACAGCCAGATATTGTGCTAAACGCTTGGAAATGACTCCCAGGCATTCTCCGAAAGATAAAAGAGAACGCAACTGATTATCAAAATCAGAAGTAGGGTCGCCTTTGAGAGGGGAGTAGGTGGCCGCATCATGGAGCTGTCTACGTGCCTCGGCGCGATAGACCTCGGCGTCCAATACAACCACCGCACCCCCCTTGTCGGCGCTCCTAATAACTATACGTGTGTTCTCCTTAAGAGAGGAAAGGGCCTGTTTCTCAGCAGAGGAAAGATTGCCACGAGAATTGGAAATGCCGGTCGTGGCAAGCTCAAGTAGTTCTCTTTCTATGGTGTCCTGGAAAGCATCTACAGAGGGGCTACGGGCCATTGAGGGATAGAAGTCCGGATTGCGGATGGGAATAGGCCTGACATCCTCTACAGAGACCAGGGGCACCGTCTCGGCAAGCAGCTGCTCCAAGGACAACTGGGACTTGGTGTCCCCAAAATCTCTTATGTCGGGCAAGGCCACATCCCCATTACCCGCCATCGCACCGGAATCACCACCCGCTATCCGTCTGTCCCCGAAGTGCTTCCTGAGAAGAATGGACCTCACAAATCTGTTGACATCCAAGAGTGTTGCAAACACGTCAAAATGTGTAGTGGGGGCAAAAGAAAGCCCCCGTGAAAGTAGCGTGATCTCAGAGGTGGTCAGGATGGTAGCAGAGAGGTTAACAACCGTGTGATCATGTGGAACTATGGGCCTGTGTCTCCTGTGTTTCACACCGCCTCTCCTCGACCTTTTTTCTTTCTGTATCTGTTGAATGTTTTGTGTTGGAGGGGCAAGGGGACCGGGGGTTGCTGGTTTTTTGACATGGGGTGATTGGGTAGCATAGTTGGGGTAGGGTGTACACCGGAGCTCGGACCTCCCAGAGCTCCCGGCACAAAAACAGCAGAGCTATCCGATACTTCAGACTGAGAGTCCGAGGTCTCCGGTGAACTAAAAGTGACTTTCTTAGAAGGTTTGTTTTTAGGGCGCCGACTGGTAGGTTTGGGGGACCGGAAAAAGGTCTCCCACCTACCCCACTCATAAACGACGCCCTTCTTGTAATCATTGACATCACGGAGGTATTTCACTCGCTTGGTATCGGTGATCAAAGACTCTAAGCGCGACACATTATCCATAAGTTTTTTATTTAATTCATCATACTGCTGTAACGTGTCGAGCCTTGCAAGAGTCTGTTTGACCTCCGAGACCTGTAATTTAAGGTCAACCAAACGTTGCTCTTCATATACAATGATTAATTTCATCAACATCTTTGCTGCACTGTCCCATGTCCTCCGCTGTCCCCCAGCTCCATGCCATGTCGCCCTGTGTCCCCAGCACAGCTTCAGCCTATGGGGGAGACATTCAGCAACTTGAGTTTCTATTAGAGCCGATGGTCTCATGGGCACAGGGACATGGCTACATTATTGGGCCAATCACTGCACTACCTGTGGACATGGGACAGCTGAGGACAGCTGAGGACACAGTAGACACCAGGAGGACAGCAGAAGACATAAAACAAGCTGCCTCCACCGTAACTGCCACTAAGGTTTACTTTCAGGGTAGGGCATATATTTCGAGAATGCTCGAAATTTCACCTAGGGCTTATTTTCGTGGAAACGCAGTAGATGAATACATTAAACAATTATCGGAATTTTCCATTGCAGACTAGTCTGTGCCTCTCGGATTTACAAGCCCTACTCCATAGAGCCAAATTAATCCATGCCATGCACTGATGAGGATCAAACAATCCGAAACAGTCTGTATGCATGTTGGATTGTTTTGGCTCTGTACATATTAACAAGCTGACACATCATTGCATTCCAGCGGTTCTGGAGGTGTGTTTAGCTTCTAAGGGTACAATGGTTAATTTGCATATATTCAGCAGTGGTGCCTGGGAGACATCTCGAGCTCACTCCAACCTGAATTATCGCAAATTCTTTCTGTTTTAGGAAAGCAAACTTTTGTTTTTGTTATTGTTAAACTACACATGACAATGTGTGTAGTATGAAATCCTAATATTTATACCCCCCCCCCCCCCCCCACCACCACCACCACAGTTTGTATGGAACTTTTGCAGTACGTATGCCCAGAATGCTCCTGTCAGCATTGCTGTGCACAGCCTGGTGGGGGTGTGGACATACAAGGAGCATGAAGTGGACAAAGAATGCACCGCTCCTTCAGCTTCTGTTTGGGGTTGGGGAAATGTAGGGGGGGGGGGGACCAAAGCCACACAACTGGGGAGATCGCACCCAAATGGGGGGACTCCATACTACACTTGTGCTGCATTTTCACCTGAGCAGAGAACTGACCCTTTTTTTGTCCGTTGTACTGCATGGCAAAATTGACAGTTCCGATTTTATAAATGATCTGTTCACACTTGCCAGGCTCCAACGGACAGCACTTCTGTGCCATCCATGATTGCCATCCAAGACTGGAGGATTCATTTTCCATATAGCCTATGGTTCCAGCCAAACCACCACTGGAGCGGAAACAACACTGTCCACTCCTGCTGGCAGTTCGTGGTCCGGTTGAAGATGGGAACCCCACCTTACTGTAGTGTGTACTTTAACAATTATTGAGTCGGTTCAGGTGTCCTTTGAATCCCAATGCTGGGTATACACAATACGTTTTTTCGGTCAATTTTCCGTCCGATCGATTTCATATTGGATTTTCCAATCGAGTTCCCATACGATTCTGTTATCTTTTCTTATCTATTTCCTTTCACTTCTATGAGAAATCGATCAGAAAAACGATGGAAAATAAGATCGGACATGTCGAAAATTATCTATCTAACCATCTAACACAAAATTGTATGGTGTGTACCTAGCATAAAGCTCAGAACCTGAATGGAATGACATATATCTGAATACTGAGCTTCAGATCATGTGGCCTCTGTTGCCCCAGTCCCCTGTTTACATCAGCTGTTTACTTCTGCCACTACAGGGCGGTGATTAGGGAAATTGAGATGAGTTGTTTTATTTTGGGTTGGGGCCAACTATGAGTGCATTTCCAGCACTTGCTGACTGCCGGCGATCGCCAATGTGCTGCAACAATGGATGCCTATGAGGGTGGTTCCACTGCAGTGTTGCTACTGTAGAGCTATCACAAAAATGCTGCATGCAGCATTTTCGGAGCGATCCTTGAGCGATCGCGTTAAAAGAATGTAGGGGCAAATCACATTCTGTTAGATCACTCTGAGAATCTTGCTAAAAATGAAGGTGCCTAATCACTAAAGCTAACATTTTGCAATTATGGAAATGCAATGGTAGTGGCCCCCAGGCCTTAGGCTGCTTTTCCATGGGGGGCTGAAGGTGGTGAATTCACCATCTGTCAGCTTCTAGTGTACACTGGCCAGGTGTTTACTAGCCCCCCAATGGATTAATATCTGAGCATGGCAGTTGCAGTCCTCAGATGCAACAAGTCATGTTTTTTTGCTGTTGTGCAACTCCATTGAGTGAAACAATAACACCAGTGGTTTTACAAATGCTGCCAGCCTTTGGGCTGCATAGAATTGCAGCCGAATTGTGCTGGTGACCAGTAGCTGGGAGACTGAACCAGCTGACAAGTGCGCAGTTCAGTCGCCTGTGGTAACAGGCCATAAACATGGAACCTGTCTCTATCTCTCAGTGAAATGCCCCATACAGTGCCGCCATCAGATTTTTCTGGGCCCCATACTTGGCAAACCTACAGGGCCCCCCTCACGCCAAATAACTATCTGATAGATAGATTGTGTGGGAGCAGAGCCAAATGTGGGGTAGAGTCAAAACAACTTGCCTGTCTCCCCTAACTCCCTCCCCCCTGCATTGATGGGTGTTCACCAATCACGCAGCAGGGAAGAGGGAGATGACCACACAACTCCTGTTATGCCACGGTAGAATAATTGCCAGCAGAGGCTCGAGTGGCACTGCCACTGTTTGGGCCCCAGACCCTTCCTGGTCCCCATACTACTGTCCCTCTTGTACCCCCTTGATGGCTGCCCTGGCCCCATATTAGCTGGAAGAAGCACTGTGCACTTGATGAAAACATAGAACTGATTACATGACCTGAAACTAAGGACATAACAGTACAATTATTTTTTTAAAGAGAACCCGAGATGGATCTTTGGGGGGCAGATGGAACACAGAGGCATGTTCTCAGTGGCGTAGCTAAGGAGCTGTGGGCCCCTATGCAAGTTTTACATTGGGGCCCCCCAAGCACTCTATACATAACAATTGCTATGGTGCACCAAAACCTGCCAACGCCAACTACAGTGTCAGAGGTGCAAGAAGGGAATGGGGGGCACTTTGTTAATGATTACCACTATTCAAAGTATCTATAGAAGTAATTATCATGAGCACAGGACCAATAGAGAGCTAATACTGAAGTTGAGGGAGGGCCCCTCTGGCCCAAGGGCTCCAATGCAGTCGCAACCTCTGCACCCCCTGTTGCTACACCCCTGCATGTTCTCTGCCTAATGACATGGCTCTGTGTCCCCCAACCGCCGCTCTCTGCCCCTCCACCGCCGCACTATAGCCCCCCAAGTTTAGCAACAAATTTTGTTGCCAACTCAGAGGTAAACACAGGGGAGAGGAATTCCCTGTTCAAAATGCCCACCTGGGGCATTCCTGCAGGGTTTCCAGAACTGCCATTGGGCAGCTCTCTCCCCTGGCCATGCCTCCTGCCACTCCCCCGCCTCCCTGCACGCTATGAGAGGCACACAGTCTCTCAGTGCAACGTCGTGACCCAGAGGTCACGAAAGTGAAAGCGGGCCATTGTGGCCCACAGGAGCGGCAGAGATCTGCGTTTTTTTTGCGGCTACCTGATCCACTCAGCACCGCCGATCAGGTAGCCTACTTTTTTTTTTATTTTTGAGGCCACCTCGGGCTCTCTTTAAGCATTATGATTCCATTATTGTCTCTGTTCCAGAACAGCGCTTCACCATATGCAAGTGTAGGTTATACAACAATCACCGCCACCAGGAGCACCCTGAAGGATCCTCACTCACCAAATGGGTTGGGCCAGTAGTTACAGTGGCCTTACCACGCCTCTGGGGTACTTTCCAGTTTCCCCACACCTTATAGTACACAGATGGTATTCAGATATCAGCTCTTGTTTCTTCTTGAATGTATACCTCAATGCAAACAAATGCTATCATTGCGCAAGCATCTCATAAAAACAAAAGGTTTATTAAAAGGTTCCACTCACATGGTACAGGTAGGTGGTAAGCCTGTGGAGTTTAGGAACGGGCTCCACCCCGTGCGGCCTCCCGGGCTGGCCGCCGTTGGTGATATCCAGAGTTCGCTCGCTCCACCACGCCACCGCGTCCCACCACACTGTCTTGTGTTATTTCCGCATGTCTATGTCTATTTCCGCATTCCACATGCGGAAATAACACAAGACAGTGTGGTGGGACGCGGTGGCGTGGTGGAGCGAGCGAACTCTGGATATTACCAACGGCGGCCAGCCCGGGAGGCCGCACGGGGTGGAGCCCGTTCCTAAACTCCACAGGCTTACCACCTACCTGTACCATGTGAGTGGAACCTTTTAATAAACCTTTTGTTTTTATGAGATGCTTGCGCAATGATAGCATTTGTTTGCATTGAGGTATACATTCAAGAAGAAACAAGAGCTGATATCTGAATACCATCTGTGTACTATAAGGTGTGGGGAGCCTGGAAAGTACCCCAGAGGCGTGATAAGGCCACTGTAACTACTGGCCCACCCCATTTGGTGAGTGAGGATCCTTCAGGGTGCTCCTGGTGGCGGTGATTGTTGTATAACCTACACTTGCATATGGTGAAGCGCTGTTCTGGAACAGAGACAATAATTTCAATAGAGGACTAGCTCAAGTCTTTTGCCAGAGGCGCACCCGTGTAGCTGTGTACTGGACGATAATTTAGGCTGCAACAACACTAGACTGTTGTAATTGTTACCTTATAAGCACACATATTGTGGATTTACTGATCACATTGATTGCATTGGATACATCCTTAAAGAGGAACTCCAGTGAAAATAATGTAATAAAAAAAGTGCTTCATTTTTACAATAATTATGTATACATGATTTAGTCAGTATTTGCTCATTGTAAAATCTTTCCTCTCCCAGATTCACATTCTGACTTGTATTACATGGTGACATTGTTACTGTGGGCAGATTATGGAGCTGTTTCTAGCTGGTCTGGCTTTAACAGACAGCTATTTCCTGTCTGAACATTGTTACATTGTGACAGTTTGCCCAGAGTACCGTACGGTACCAGAGCCTCTTGTGGGAGGGGTTTCAGCACAAAATCAGTCATACAGCGCCCCCTGATGGTCTGTTTGTGAAAATCATTATTTTTCTCATGTAAAAGTGGGTATCAGCTACTGATTGGGATAAAGTTCAATTCTTGGTCGGAGTTTCTCTTTAAGCCATATTGGCTGTGAGATATATATTGTATATTCATCGGAGCGCTGTATAATTTAGTGTTTAGCATTATGATTCCATAATAGTAGCAGTAATAAATGATTTATTTAAATGAATAGAGGGCGCTGTTACCAATGAGACAGGACACCTAGGACCAAGAAGGAAATGCGGCTTATGTGGATCCCGGTTAGGTGAGTTATCTTAACCGCTCCCCCTGCACACTCTGCATGCGCCTCCCCTTGCCGCTGCACCCCTCACTGCTGATGCACCCCAGGCAATGTCCCGCCCAACCCACACCTAGAAACAGGCATGCACTTTAAAGAGAATCTGTACTCTAATATCCTTACACTAAAAAGCATATCATTCTATTCCTTATTTTCTCCTGTGCCCCTGCTGTTTCTGCCAGTCTCTGCTGCAATCCTGGCTTGTAATTAACAGTTTTAGGCAGTGTTTACAAACAAACTAACCAGCTTGTGATAGGCTCACATAAACAGAGTGTGTGAGTCATACAGAGTGTGCAGGGGGCCTGCAGAGGGTGTGTATCGTTTCTATCCAATCACAAGCAGCCCTGCACATTCCACACATTCAAGCCTTAGCCCTACAGACACGACAGAGGAAAGGAGATACGATTTATTAAAGAGACAGTGCAATTAGGAAAGGCTGCAGTAAGCCAGAGCACATTAGAACAGGCATAGGAATTTATAGGATAGAAGAACTAAGGCTGAAAAATTTGTTACAGAGTCTCTTTAACCTAAGATAGATTTGTGTGCTTTTGTCTCTTTGACAACTTTAGGTCAACTTTACATCAAAATACATTGCATAGTACATACATGTCAAACTCCAGCCCATGGTGCCAAATCTGGCCCTCAGAGTCATTAAATTGGCCCTCAAGTGGTTTCCCCACTTTGCATTATGTTTGGCCCACTTTAGACATCCAGGGAAGCTATATTGGAGGTGAAGCCCTAGAACACCAGGGAAGCCATATGGGGAGGTAGGGAGAAAGCACTAACCACTAGGGAACTGTAAAGGGGAGGGTGGGGGCCTCTAGACACCAGGGAATTGTATAGGGGTTGAAAGGGGAGCCATTAGACACCTGGGAACTTTATAAGGGAGGAAGGTGGCCAGTAGACATTGAGGTTGGCCCACAACTTGGTCCCAGTGCACAATTTCGGCCTACTTTGTATTTGAGTTTGACACTCCTGGCATAGTACATCTTGTGCTAAGTAAACATGAATGGGTTAATAGGCAAATATAACAATTTCAAGAAGAAATGAGTCCAGGGTAAGGTGTTACAATGTTGCACTGAATGTAGCTGCTAGATGCTCTATTCCTCCCTTATTAAAAACCATCCATTTCGCTAGATGTAGGTATATGGAAGACATATAAAGCCATGTCAGGCTGTGGTAGTTTCAGAAGCACCCAGTCTATTCAGCTGACACGTGCACCAGTAATCCTCAAGGTCTGGGTGAAATATCTCAGTGCTGGCATGTAAATGAAACTGCCTCTCTCAGATGTAAATCACTCGTGTCTACAGGTTCTACTGCAAGCAGCACACTATTCAGCTTATGTTATTGATTCAGTTTTACACATGTAAATAGCTTTTATTGTTATTAAATGTGTGAGTCACGTTGCTTTATTTGTGTATCCATCATGCTGTTTATGTGTCATATATTATGATATGAATGAAATGATAAAATCATCATCTCTGTTAATTCTTACCTCTCAAGCTGGACAAGGTTTGAAATCATTGGAAGCGAGACAATGTCTGACTGTCATGTTATGCCTATGGCTGACTTTACACTCATGGATTTTATACACGCCTTTGGCACCCTAAACCCCAAGTAATGTACCAGGCATATGCCTTTTTTATACAGAACAAAGCTTTGCTAGTTAGGCCATGGGGTATAATATACAGTATGTCACTTGCCAGACTAGCTTCCATGATTCAATTTTTTATTTTATTTACAGTACATTGCTGCTGGAATAAAATGTCATAATGACTGCTCAGACACTAAACACTCCCCAGCCACTGCGTATAGGTGGAGGGTTTTTGTGCTTTACGACAATCCCACTGCTTACTGACAACAATAGAAAATCTCCTGTATGTGAATCATACCTTAAAGGAAACATCCAAGGTAATAAAAAAAAAAAAGATCCACTTACCTGGGGCTTCCTCTAGCCCGTGGTAGCCGTCCTGTGCGGCTCCCGGTCCTCTCTGCTGCAGAACCCAACCTTGCCAGGTCGGGTTTCGGGTCGGCCTCCTCTGCACTTCGCGGCGCGAGTCATGTGGTGTGGCCGATGTCATTAGGACGGTACTGTGCAGGCGCAGTAGTTCTGCGCCTGTGCAGTACCATCCTGATGACGTTGGCCGGACCACGTGACCCGCACCGTGGAGTGCAGAAGGGGTCAACCCGGAACCCGACCTGGCGAGGTCGGGTTCTGAAGCGTAGAAGACCGGGAGACCCTGGAGTTGCGGCGAAGGCACAGGATGGCTACCACGGGCTGTAGGAAGCCCCAGGTAAGTGGATCTTTTTCTTTATTACCTTGGACACTCACTTTAACCACTTCCCGACCGCCCACTACACAGGGGCGGCGGGGAAGTGGAGCCCTGCAGGACGGCCTCACCCACAGAGGCGGCGGTCCATTTAAGGGCATGGGCGGAGCGATCGCGTCATCCGTGACGCGATCCTCCGCCGGCGCCTGTCACCGCTCGCCGCAACATCCCGCCGGCTATACGGAAGCGCCGGCGGGATGTTAACCCCGCGATCGCCGCATACAAAGTGTATAATACACTTTGTAATGTTTACAAAGTGTATTATACAGGCTGCCTCCTGCCCTGGTGGTCCCAGTGTCCGAGGGACCACCAGGGCAGGCTGCAGCCACCCTAGTCTGCACCCAAGCACACTGATTTCTCCCTCCCCTGCCCCAGATCGCCCACAGCACCCATCAGACCCCCCCCTGCCCACCCCCCAGACCCCTGTTTGCACCCAATCACCCCCCTAATCACCCATCAATCACTCCCTGTCACTATCTGTCAACGCTATTTTTTTTTTATCCCCCCCCCTGCTCCCAGCCCCCTCCTGATCACCCCCCACCCCTCAGATTCTCCCCAGACCCCCCCCAGACCACCCCCCCCTGTTTACTGTATGCATCTATCCCCCTGATCACCTGTCAATCACCTGTCAATCACCTGTCAATCACCCGTCAATCACCCGTCAATCACCCGTCAATCACCCCCTGTCACTGCCACCCATCAATCAGCCCCTAACCTGCCCCTTGCGGGCAATCTGATCACCCCCCCAAACCAATAGATCGCCCACAGATCCGACATCAGATCACCTCCCAAATCCATTGTTTACATCTATTCTCTCCTCTAAACACCCACTAATTACCCATCAATCACCCATCAATCACCCCCTATCACCACCTGTCACTGTTACCTATCAGATCAGACCCTAATCTGCCCCTTGCGGGCACCCAATCACCTGCCTACACGCTCAGATTGCCCTCAGACCCCCCCTTATCAATTCGCCAGTGCATTAATTACATCTGTTCTTCCCTGTAATAACCCACTGATCACCTGCCAATCACCTATCACCCATCAATCACCCCCTGTCACTGCCACCCATCAATCAGCCCCTAACCTGCCCCTTGCGGGCAATCTGATCACCCACCCACACCATTAGATCGCCCGCAAACCCGCCGTCAGATTACCTCCCAAATGTATCGTTTACATCTGTTATCTTCTCTAAACACCCACTAATTACCCATCAATCACCCATCAATCACCCCCTATCACCACCTGTCACTTTTACCTATCAGATCAGACCCTAATCTGCCCCTTGCGGGCACCCAATCACCCGCCCACACGCTCAGATTGCCCTCTGACCCCCCCCCCTTATCAATTCGCCAGTGCATTAATTACATCTGTCCTTCCCTGTAATAACCCACTGATCACCTGTCAATCACCTGCCAATCACCTATCACCCATCAATCACCCCCTGTCACTGCCACCCAACAATCAGCCCCTAACCTGCCCCTTGCGGGCAAACTGATCACCCACCCACACCAATAGATCGCCCGCAGATCCGACATCAGATCACCACCCAAGCGCAGTGTTTCCATCTATTCTCTCCTCTAAACACCCACTAATTACCCATCAATCACCCATCAATCACCCCCTATCACCACCTGTCACTGTTACCCATCAGATCAGACCCTAATCTGCCCCTTGCGGGCACCCAATCGCCCGCCTACAATCTCAGATTGCCCTCAGACCCCCCCTTATCAATTCGCCAGTGCAATATTTACATCTGTTCTCCCCTGTAATAACCCACTGATTACCTGTCAATCACCTATCAATCACCAATCAATCACCCCCTGTCACTGACACCCATCAATCACCCGCTGTCACTGACACCCATCAATCAGCCCCTAACCTGCCCCTTGTGGGCAAACTGATCACCCACCCACACCAATAGATCGCCCGCAGATCCGACAACAGATCACCACCCAAGCGCAGTGTTTCCATCTATTCTCTACCCTAAACACCCACTAATTACCCATCAATCACCCCCTGTCACTGCTACCTATCAGATTAGACCCCTATCTGCCCCTAGGGCACTCAATCACCCGCCCACACCCTCAGAATGCCCTCAAACCCCAGCCCTGATCACCTCGCCAGTGCATTGCTTGCATCTATTCTCCCCTCTAATCACACCTTGAGACACCCATCAATCACCTCCTGTCACCCCCTAGCACACCTACCCATCAGATCAGGCCCCAATTTGCCCCGTGTGGGCTCCTGATCACTCGGCCAAACCCTCAGACCCCCTTCCGATCACCTCCCCAGTGCATTGATTGCATCTATTTTCCCCTCTAACCACCCCCTGAGACACCCATCAATCACCTCCTGTCACCCCCCTAGCACTCCTATCCATCAGATCAGGCCCAATACAACCTGTCATCTAAAAGGCCACCCTGCTTATGACCGGTTCCACAAAATTCACCCCCTCATAGACCACCTGTCATCAAAATTTGCAGATGCTTATACCCCTGAACAGTCATTTTGAGACATTTGGTTTCCAGACTACTCACGGTTTTGGGCCTGTAAAATGCCAGGGCGGTATAGGAACCCCACAAGTGACCCCATTTTAGAAAAAAAAGACACCCCAAGGTATTATGTTAGGTGTATGACGAGTTCATAGAAGATTTTATTTTTTGTCAAAAGTTAGCGGAAAATAATTTTTATTGGTTTTTTTTCACAAAGTGTCATTTTTCACTAACTTGTGACAAAAAATAAAATCTTCTATGAACTTGCCATACACCTAACGGAATACCTTGGGGTGTCTTCTTTCTAAAATGGGGTTACTTGTGGGGTTCCTATACTGCCCTGGCATTTTAGGGGCCCTAAACCGCGAGGAGTAGTCTAGAAAACAAATGCTTCAAAATGACCTGTGAATAGGACGTTGGGCCCCTTAGCGCACCTAGGCTGCAAAAAAGTGTCACACATGTGGTACCGCCGTACTCAGGAAAAGTAGTATAATGTGTTTTGGGGTGTATTTTTACACATACCCATGCTGGGTGGGAGAAATTTCTATGTAAATGGACAATTGTGTGTAAAAAAATCAAACAATTGTCATTTACAGAGATATTTCTCCCACTTAGCATGGGTATGTGTAAAAATACACCCCAAAACGCATTATACTACTTCTCCTGAGTACAGCGGTACCACATGTGTGGCACTTTTTTACACCCTAAGTACGCTAAGGGGCCCAAAGTCCAATGAGTACCTTTAGGATTTCACAGGTCATTTTGCGACATTTGGTTTCAAGACTACTCCTCACGGTTTAGGGCCCCTAAAATGCCAGGGCAGTATAGGAACCCCACAAATGACCCCATTCTAGAAAGAAGACACCCAAAGGTATTCCGTACGGAGTATGGTGAGTTCATAGAAGATTTTATTTTTTGTCACAAGTTAGCGGAAAATGACACTTTGTGAAAAAAAACTATTAAAATCAATTTCCGCTAACTTGTGACAAAAAAATAAAAACTTCTATGAACTCACCATACTCCTAACGGAATACCTTGGGGTGTCTTCTTTCTAAAATGGGGTCATTAGTGGGGTTCCTATACTGCCCTGGCATTTTAGGGGCCCTAAACCGTGAGGAGTAGTCTTGAAACAAAAATGACCTGTGAAATCCTAAAGGTACTCATTGGACTTTATGCCCCTTAGTGCAGTTAGGGTGCAAAAAAGTGCCACACATGTGGTATCGCCGTACTCGGGAGAAGTAGTACAATGTGTTTTGAGGTGTATTTTTACACATACCCATGCTGGGTGGGAGAAATACCTCTGTAAATGACAATCTTTTGATTTTTTTACACACAATTGTCCATTTACAGAGGTATTTCTCCCACCCAGCATGGGTATGTGTAAAAATACACCTCAAAACACATTGTACTGCTTCTCCCGAGTATGGCGATACCACATGTGTGGCACTTTTTTGCACCCTAACTGCGCTAAAGGGCCCAAAGTCCAATGAGTACCTTTAGGATTTCACAGGTCATTTTGAGAAATTTCGTTTCAAGACTACTCCTCACGGTTTAGGGCCCCTAAAATGCCAGGGCAGTATAGGAACCCCACAAATGACCCCATTTTAGAAAGAAGACACCCCAAGGTATTCCGTTAGGAGTATGGTGAGTTCATAGAAGTTTTTATTTTTTGTCAAAAGTTAGCGGAAATTGATTTTAATTGTGTTTTTTCACAAAGTGTCATTTTCCGCTAACTTGTGACAAAAAATAAAATCTTCTATGAACTCGCCATACTACTAACGGAATACCTTGGGGTGTCTTCTTTCTAAAATGGGGTCATTTGTGGGGTTCCTATACTGCCCTGGCATTTTAGGGGCCCTAAACCGTGAGGAGTAGTCTTGAAACGAAATTTCTCAAAATGACCTGTGAAATCTTAAAGGTACTCATTGGACTTTGGGCCCTTTAGCGCAGTTAGGGTGCAAAAAAGTGCCACACATGTGGTATCGCCGTACTCAGGAGAAGTAGTATAATGTGTTTTGTGGTGTATTTTTACACATACCCATGCTGAGTGGGAGAAATATCTCTGTAAATGGACAATTGTGTGTAAAAAAAATTAACAAATTGTCATTTACAGAGATATTTCTCCCACCCAGCATGGGTATGTGTAAAAATACACCCCAAAACACATTATACTACTTCTCCTGAGTATGGCAATACCACATGTGTGGCACTTTTTTGCAGCCTAACTGCGCTAAGGGGTCCAAAGTCCAATGAGCACCTTTAGGCTTTACAGGGGTGCTTACAATTTAGCACCCCCCAAAATGTCAGGACAGTAAACACACCCCACAAATGATCCCATTTTGGAAAGTAGACCCTTCAAGGTATTCAGAGAGGGGCATGGTGAGTCCGTGGCAGATTTCATTTTTTTTTGTCGCAAGTTAGAAGAAATGGAAACTTTTTTTTTTTTTTTTTCTCACAAAGTGTCATTTTCCGCTTACTTGTGACAAAAAATAATATCTTCTATGAACTCACTATGCCTCTCAGTGAATACTTTGGGATGTCTTCTTTCCAAAATGGGGTCATTTGGGGGGTATTTATACTATCCTGGAATTCTAGCCCCTCATGAAACATGACAGGGGGTCAGAAAAGTCAGAGATGCTTGAAAATGGGAAAATTCACTTTTTGCACCATAGTTTGTAAACGCTATAACTTTTACCCAAACCAATAAATATACACTGAATGGGTTTTTTTTAATCAAAAACATGTTTGTCCACATTTTTCGCGCTGCATGTATACAGAAATTTTACTTTATTTGAAAAATGTCAGCACAGAAAGTTAAAAAAATCATTTTTTTGCCAAAATTCATGTCTTTTTTGATGAATATAATAAAAAGTAAAAATCGCAGGAGCAATCAAATAGCCCCAAAAGAAAGCTGTATTAGTGACAAGAAAAGGAGCCAAAATTCATTTAGGTGGTAGGTTGTATGAGCGAGCAATAAACCGTGAAAGCTGCAGTGGTCTGAATGGAAAAAAAGTGGCCGGTCCTTAAGGGGTAGAAAGCCCTAGGTCCTCAAGTGGTTAAGGCCTGTAAAAACCTCCGGAGCTGTGGCGAGGGCACAGGACGACTACCACGGGCTGTTGGAAGCCCCAGGTAAGTGGATCTTTTTTTTTATTACTTTGGACACTCACTTTAAGGCCTGTAAAAACCTCCGGAGCTACGGCGAGGGCACAGGACGGCTACCACGGGCTGGGGGAAGCCCCAGGTAAGAGGATATTTTTTTTTATTACCTTGGACACTCACTTTAAGGCCTGTAAAAACCTCAGACGATTTTCCAGACAACTGGCGATCTTATGAGCATCAAGCGGTCATTTGCATGACGTGGGTACACGTGCACGATCACTGAAACATTGCATAGCGCCACTTTGGGATAACAACGGTGTCACGGTAGATCAGATCCCCGATGACTCCAGTGCAAAGTACTGCGATCGCTTGAAGCCTCATTTGTCCCCGTCGTGTAACGTCACAAGACGTTGTGCATACCCACCAGCAGGAAGATGGAGGAACATGGATCGGGGGAATGCTTGTCGTCAGAAAGACATCACTGGACCCATTTTCCTACCCCACGAGGTAAGAATGTAGCTTCAAGTCTGCAGATTTTGCCAGCAGATTTGATCACTATGATACCCCACAGTGGCGTGCCTACCATAAGGCTGCAGGTGCTCACAGTACCGGGTGTAGCCATGGCTAGGGGTGCCACTGTGGGACTCAGTCACTGTGTTCTTCCACCTGGGACCTTTTTCATAGTTCGGACAACATTTGTGAAAATAGCAGCAGTTAGTACAGGGGACTGTACTTCTTCCTGCACTAGATGTGGCACCCCTCCCCCTTCCTGTCCCGTGGGCAATGTGTCTCCTCGCTCTCTACACACAGCCTGCAGTGAGTGAATGTGCAAAGCAGCAGGGTGAGTAGAGAGAATGATTGCTGTGCTGCAGCTGGGACATTAGCAGGGAGGGGTGGCAGGATGTGTTTAGTGCTATCTTTAACCACTTAAGCCCAACTGGACGAACATTCTCATCCAGTTGGGCTGCGTGCACTCCTGCAGGCTGTGCGCGCTCACGCGGGGTCTCCCATGCACGCTCCTGCCGCCGGCCATTAGCCCAGCGATCAATGAAAGGGATTATAGATCCCTTTCATTGATCGAAGCCCCCTGCAGAAAAGCCGACAGCGTCTCATCAGACGCTGCGGTTTTTCTGAGTTCAAAAAGTTCCCCGTCTTCATTCTTCTTCCTGGGAGCAAGATCGATCGCTCCCAGGAATTTTGACTGTGGCCATCTTGTGGCCAAATAGTAAAACTACACCCACATCCACTTTGTATTAAATAACTACATTTTTAACATTTAAAATTAGCTGTTTACCTCCCACATCAAAAAATACCCAAATACTACTTACATTTTTTAATAAAAAAACAAACAAACAAGCATAAATAGTTACCTAAGGGTCTGAACTTTTTAAATATGCATGTCAAAGGAGTATATTAATATATTTTTTTAAATGATGGGATTGTAAATAGTGATGGACGCAAATTGAAAAAATGCACCTTTATTTCCAAATAAAATATCGGCACCATACATTGTGATAGGGACATAATTTAAATGGTGTAATAAGCGGGACAAATGGGCAAATAAAATACATGGGTTTTAATTATGGTAGCATGAATTAATTTCAAACTATAATGGCCAAAAGCTGAGAAATAATTATTTTTTTCCATTTCCTGTTAAAATGGATTTAGAATAAATTAATTCTTAGCAAAATGTATCACCCAAAGAAAGCCCAATTAGTGGCGGAAAAAACAAGCTATAGACCAATTCATTGTGATGAGTAGTGATAAAGTTATTGGCAAATGAATGGGAGGTGAAAGTTGCTCAGATGCAAAAAATAAACAAGCATGTCCCTGCCAAACAGCACTAGTGAAGTCTGCAGTCCTGGTGAGAAGTCTTCATGCCATTTCTCCTCTCCCACCAGGCTCTCTGTCTTGTGCCTCTACCTCTTTATCCCCCTCCTCCTATGCATCCCCCTCTTTCGTATTTCCCCCTTTTCTGACTGTCCTCAGAGGAGCTCACAATCTACCGTATTTTTCGGACCATAAGACGCACCTGACCATAAGACGCACCTAAGTTTAGAGGACAAAAATACTGGAAAAAATATATATATACAGTATATATACTAAACCTTGTGCATCCATGGTGCAGGGGCATCTTGTAGACCTTTCCCTCCCAATTATTATCTAACTGTTGTTTCCCCCTGTACATTTTGTGTACCCTGTGTACAACTCTGTCCCTTGTCCTTCTCTATCCCCCTTGTGTCATGTAAGGACTTGCCAAGGAGTGACCCATGATGAGAGGAGTTAAGCAGTGTACCGCCAATTGACCAATCAAAGTTGAATGCTAAACATGCACCCCTGATTAGAAAAGTCAGGTTGAACTGTGGGTGGAATCAGACCTCTATCACACACCACACAGAGATGACATGTAATGTACCTAAACATATGGGACCCCATACACAGCGACATAACGTTCTGCACATGACACAATAATTGATGGGACAGAACATAAAGGACACATCAGTGTCCACAATGTGGACACACACTATGTTCATTTATCACACGTAGGGAGCTACCGTGTGATATCCGTGGCACAACGATCATAGATAAGCCTGCAGTGATTGGGGACATTGTACACAGATAGAACTATCTGCTGGCCGCATCAATCACCCTCCAAATTGGCTACGGCGCTGGACAGGAAACAAGCATTGGCAGGTGACTGACTAACCAGTGACAGCCTGCTGCGGCTTGCTTTAGAAGCACCTGATCTCACCTCGGCTATCATGTCCCCCCGGCAATGAGCATCTCTCTGCGCGCCACCTTTGTCATCTCCGGCCACTTTATGTGCCTGCTAGCTGCTGGGGGCTATTCGGCATCAAAATCCATGGAGCCCGAATGCAGCCGGCGGCGATGGGGATCGATGACATTCCAGGCAGCCTCCATAGCAGTAGCATTGCAGCGGCAGCAAGAACGTCCCTCTTTCCTCCACGCTGATTGAAATCCACACGCTGCTGGTCTGTCCGTTGATTGGAAGCTCTGATCCCGGAGGCGGGACGACCGCTCGTCATTGCGGCCAATCACAGCACTCCCTTTGCTCAGGGAACTTTGCTCAGAACTACTGAGCCTGCGCAGTACAGCCCGGAGGACGTCCGATGACGTCAGCGCGCCGACGTGGAACGCACCATGGAGCGCAGAAGAGGCCCGACCTGGCCGCCGGCCTGGCCAGGTCGGGTCGGCCACCGGGAGCCTGCGGAGCGGCGCCGAGGGCACCTCCCGCCTGCCACAGGCTGGAGGAAGCCCCAGGTAAGTGGAAATGGATTTTTATTTTTTTTAGCTAGTCCCTGAACCTTCCCTTTAAAGTACCCAGGCTTAGGGGACGTCCTGAAGCAGGCAGGAAGTTGTGTGGGCATTTCAGGTGGTCTTACACAGCCATGGCACACTTGGCGAGATTCAGCGGAGAAACAAGTTGCCGTTGAGACGCCTCATTTGCGATAGCCCGACTCACTGGAATTCGACCCTCATGTTCTCTCGCCTGCTAGAACAGGAGAAAGCCGTCACCCAGCACCTCTACAAATACAGTAGAAGGACACAATCTGGGGAGATGGGAATGTTCTGGCCCAACAACTGGACACTCATGCGAAATGCATGCAGGCTCATGCGGCCATTTGAGGAGGTGACCAACCTGGTGAGTCGCAGTGAAGGCACCATCAGCTACTTGATACCGTACGCTTACTTCCTGGAGTGTGCCATGCGTAGAGTGGTGGAACAAGCTGTGGAGGAGCGTGAACAGGAACAGGAGGAAACGTTGTGGAATCAATTCTCATCAGAACCAGATGTTTCCTCAACACCTGCGGCAGCACAGAGGGGTGAGGAGGAGGAAGAGTCGTGTGGGGAAGAGGAGTCAGACTCGGATGATAAGGAAGGTGTTTCTTTGGAGGAGGAGACGGCGGCAGAAGAACAACCGCAGCAGGCGTCGCAGGGGGCTTATGCTGCTCAACGTTCCAGTGGTATTGTTCGTGGCTGGGGGGAGGAGGAGGGCTTACCTGACATCACTGAGGAAGAGCAAGAGGAGATGAATAGGAGGCCTGTATCCAACTTTGTGCAGATGGCATCTTTCATGCTGTCCAGCCTGTTGAGGGACCCCATATAAAAAAACTCAAGGGGAATAAGCTGTACTGGGTGGCCACGCTACTAGACCCTCAGTATAGGCACAAAGTGGCAGACATGTTATCAACTCACCTGAAGGCAGAAAGGATGCAGCACTTGCAGAACAAGCTGGAGTTTAAGGGTGATGTCACAGCACAACGCAATAAAGGTACCACTGCCAGTAATCCTTCTCCCATGTCCACGCAGGCATGGACAGGACGCTCCAGCGATCTCATGGTGATGTTGGACATGCAGACATTCTTTAGTCCAACGCCTTGCCTTAGCCCTTCTGGATCCACCCTCCACCAACACCTGGACCGGCAGGTAGCCTACTGCCTGGCCTTAAGTGTGGATGTAGACACTGTGAGTAGCGATGAACCCTTGGACTACTGGGTGCGCAGGCTTGACCTGTGGCCAGAGCTATCTTAATTTGCCATCCAACTTCTGTCTTGCCCTGCCTCAAGCGTCCTATCAGAAAGGACCTTCAGCGCAGCTGGAGGCATTGTCACTGAGAAGAGAAGTCACAAAAGTGTTCAGTACCTGACCTTTCTCAAAATGAAGCATGGATCCCAGAGGGCTATTGCCCGCCCGAAGACTAAGTCAGTCCCCACACACAGCATCTCTGCCTACACGCCGCGTGACTGCTTGCCCCAAGACTAAGTTGCTCCCCACACAGCACCTCTGCCCGCAGGCCGCTTGACTGCCTTCTCCGCCACCACCAACAGGGTTCAAGACTCCAGGTGGACTCCTGAATTTTTAAGGCAGCTGCTATCAGCGGCCGCTATACTAATTTTTCTGGTGTGTGTACATGCCTGCCTAATTTTTCTGCCTGCACTGTAGCTGCAAAAAAAAAAAAAAAAAGGTATGTACATGTGCCAACTCCCCTTCGTGATCATTACCTTTCCGCGGTGAAGGTGCTTGCGTATCACAATGAAGCAAGGCTATATGAGTGTCTCGGGGGGGGGGGGGGGCACATCGAAGATAATAAGGTCGTTGCTTCTTTGTGGACCGACCAAATTTGATCAGCTGGACAGTCACTGTTGTTCTATCATTGAGCTACCACATCCCGCGACCATATGGGCTTAAAAACCGCCACGGCCTGCACTCTCGCCATGGTGTGCACCAGTCCAGCACGGCCGTCACTACACAAACAGCTGTTTGCGGTGCGTTACACAGTGAGTTTGGTGTGTCAGTGTGAAGCAGTACTCTAATTTTTCTCCCTGATTGATGTATACACATGCAATATGTTTTAAAGCACTTTAGGCCTCCAATTTAGCATTCAATGTGATTTCTGCCCTTAAAACGCTGTTTTGCGTCCAATCCAGATTTTTCCCTGGGACTTTTGGTGTCTATCCCACTCCGCCATTCCCCCCTCCAGGTGTTCAACCCCTTGAAACATCTTTTCCATCACTTTTGTGGCCAGCATAAATGTTTCTAGTTTTCAAAGTTCGCCTCCCCATTGAAGTCGATTGCGGTTCGCAAAAGTTCGCGAACCCAAAATTGGAGGTTCGCGCCATCTCTACAGCAAACCCAATGCCTATTCTCACACAGAACACTTTTTCTACAATACCTAACCTTAAAGGGAACCTTAACTGAGAGGAATATGGATGTTTCGTTTTAAATAATACCAGTTGCCTGGCAGTCCTGCTGATATCTTTGGCTGTAGTAGTGGCTGAATCACACACCTGAAACAAGCATGCAGCTAATCCAGTCTGACTTCAGTCAGAGCACCTGATCTGCATGCTTGTTAATGGGTCTGTGGCTAAAAGTATTAGAGACACAGGGTAAGCAAGTGAGAGTAAGGCAACTGGTATTATTTTAAAAGGAAAAAAATCATATCCTGCTCAGTTTAGGGTCCCTTTAACCACCCCTCCTTTCCCGGACGTCTATCCTTGATCCCCCTCACAACTAACTTCAACCACCTCCTACCCCCTTCACCCCTTCCTTACATGGCTAACCTTAACTATCTCCTCCATGGCTAACTTTGGCCTTCCACATTTCACACTACTGATGATCTCAATAAAGGAACCTATGGCAAAGCTCAAACTTCTGCTGCCAGCAGGTGCCCAAATTTCCTGTTTGAACCGCGTGAACAAATTTCCGCGTGAACCGAACTTTCTCGGAAGTTCGCAAACCAAAAATCGGAGGTTCAGGCCATCTCTAATTATTTGTGAAGGTGATTTTTCTATCTATCTATTTATCTATCTATCTGTCTATCTGTCTATCTATATCTGCATACTACATTGTGTACCCAAACTCAGTGCCACTCAGTTAAGACTCATACACATGTCCATCAAGCACACGACCAGCACGATGACATGACCAACCGCACAACACAATGTTGACACGACCTGTACGACCAGGGCCGGCACTACCATAGAGGCAAAGGGGGCATTTGCCCCGGGGCCCCGACCTCTGCTTGGGCCCCAGCAGCACCGACCCTGATATATTTGCTTCACCCCCGGCCCTGGGTAGAGTCCCAGTGTTATTTAACCAGATGCATGATATTGTGGTGGTACATGCAGCCCTGATATCCAGATTGTTGCTGCCCATACCACCTGTCACTATTTAAACCCATTAAATAACAAAATTCTAAAACCATTCCTGTTTGACGTTCCATTTTACCCCTGTTATACCTTCCCTCTCCAAAACCCCTGCAATAGAGGGAAGAACAACCTATAAGAAAAGAATCTGTATAATATCAATATTACCATTATAAAAGAACACAGGGTAACAACATTTATGATTAATTTATTAACTTTATTATTATTTACAGACGGTGGTGTTTAGGTATAACCTACTTTAGTAGGGTATACGGGAGGCCAGGATGTTTCTGATGTCATGCCTGCTGCACTGATATCCTGGAGCGCAGGTGATCATCTCAACATCTTTACACCAGTCCTTGATGATATTCATGCCCAATATCAAGGGGCTGTTCATTGACATCGTTACAACGAAGACCTTATTGTAATAGGTGTGTCTTCCAATTGTAACATCGGCTACAAAGTAGCCTGTTAGTGAAGGATGAAAACCATTGGCATTGCAGAATGTCTGATGTAAGTCTCTGGGAAGAGGGCTCAGATCTGCGGATGTCCAATACTGATAGAAGACATTGGTGTGAAGCATAGAAGCTGAAGCTTTAGAGTCAAATAGTCCTCTCATAGTGACACCATCGATGGCAACGTCCACAGTTGGAACACACTCATTTATCTGTTCTATGATGGTGTTTACCAAGTCTTCACCTGTCAGTTTTTCTCCCTGTAAAAAGAAAAGGGAATTTAGTACAGTGCTTCATTTTACTATACATTTATAAGTAAGCATATAGTAGATTCTTGACAGCCCTTAAAGGGACTCTGAGGTGGGTGAGAGTGATATGCAGGCTTCCATATTTATTTCCTTTAAAACAATGAAAATTGCCCGCTTGTCTCCCTGATTGTGTTCCTCTAATACTTTTAGCCATAGGCCCTTAACAAGCATGTCGATCAGGTGCTCTGACTGACTTAAATCTAACTGAATTAGCCACATGCTTCTTTCAGGTTTGTGAATGAGACACTACTGATGCCAGAATATTAACAGGACCACCAGGCAACGGGTATTGTTTAAAAGGAAATAAAAATTTCAGCCTCCGTGTCACTCACCTAGAGTTCAAATTGTATAGAGAACCTGGAAGTGTAAAGCAGTTCCCAAGTAAGATGGCTACTTTCAAAACGTTACATTTCTTCCTCAGGCATCATACAGAACTGCATCAGAACCAGTTCTGAATCATGCCTGAAGAAGAAAGAAAGTGTACAAGACTTCTTCTACAATTAGTCATTAAGAGTATTACCCAAACATTTGTTGTTATTTCTTCGGATTCACTCCATAACTAACAATAGTCCACACACAACAAGTATGGATGAGTTACCAGACACTGTATAACCTGATCCTCCAGCATAAATGTATAAAAGACAACTGGGCAATATTTAAGTGGACCTGACATTACGATTACATTCCACTTGACTCAGTAGCGCCAATTACCTATAATCCCATGGAGGTTTTATCTAATGAAAAACAATAGATTCTCTTTGTTATAATTGCAGTTTCTAATTATATTTAACATACAAACGCTACTAATCCTCTCTGACTTCTGACTTAACCATGGGTCCTTTTTTTTACAATGACTTCTAATAAAATTGTAATGTTGTGGGGGCACATGCGTGGTGCAGACTGATGTAGACAAACCTGTGAGCTCTGCTCACAGCTCTGCCTTATTCAGCCGAACCGCCTGTCATACAACACACAGCAAGACCAAATTGCACAGCCAGGCACCCCAACTGCCGCTGCATCCCATTATGACCTCCTCAAAGCAGCAGAGGAAAGAGCTGCCAGCTAAATCACTGGACTACACAGTCCAAGATGGTGTCCAGGAAGAATGCAGAGAATAAAGCTCCAGCCGACACTGAGAATGAGCAGGCTTCTAATTTCCCATATGCACTGAAAGGTATTTGGGCACTCATAGCGGACCTGAAAGAGACATTCAGATCAGAGATTAGGTCCGCTGTACACATCCTCTCAGCCAGTTAGTGGAGAGAGGGGAGCACACCGATTCACTACAATACGTAGTGTGTTGGAATGCCAGTCCTGGCAACTGGTTGCAACGCCTCTCTTTCTCTTAGTCACAATGATACGCCTACTGATGTTATGCAATCTTGGTATCCCAATTATGGCCGGATTTGAAGAAAGGCCACAAAGGCCATGGCCTAGAGCACCAGGAAACAAAGGGCAGAAAGTGGGCTGGCACACTCAGGAAGTTAAACTCTATTCTTTCAAAATTTCAAAAGGAAACCACAAATTTGATTGTTTCCATTACTATACTCTAATGTAGTTCTACCAAATTATAGATCACTATGAGAAAGTGATGCATCCTATATTGTTGGAACATTTGGTACCTTCTTGATACCCTACAGCTGTTAGAATTTTTCCACATTAATAGTTTTCCTTACCTTTTTCTGGCTGGGAGTTTCTACTGTCTCTGGTTGAAGTGGCGTAGCAGTGGAGTCACTTTCGGCTGTTTTAGGTATGTTTTCAGCCTGGTTAGTGTCTTCGTTCTATATTCAGGAAGGAAACCACAAATTAGATTATTTTCTTAGATATGGCATTACTTTAGTTGATATGTGATTGCGGTTTACTACATGTTTTGTATACATTCTGTGGACCTTTTGAATCTCATTATGACCATGTAAGATGTGTGTATTGTTTAATGATCATTACAAAACTATGCACAAAGAACCATGAAAGACATTGGGCATGTTGAAAGACCAACATGACGGATCAAGTCGCCATAGATCGTGAAAAGACCGTTGTACAAAGTGGTGTGTTTTAAAAAGTAAGTAAGTACTTAAGTACTATTGTAAAGCCTTAAAAAAAAAAATCAGAAAGTGTGTGCGTTGTGTAAGGAAGTTTTCGGTGAATCACAGTTACTAAGTGCTGTGGAGGGAGGCTATTGTGCATGACATTGTGCAGTCCAGGCTCAAGAGCCAAGAAACCTTGAGAAAATACATACCTTTGGAAGACTACTGCTGCTCTTCTTCCACTGGGGAGTACACTTAGGAGGGTTGAGGCGCACCACTACCCTCTTTCGGCGTCTCCTCTTTTTGCGCCCTTCTTTCATCCTTCTCTCCTATAAATAAAATAATAATAATTAGTACCAGCAAATACAACCAGTTATCACACAGAATAAATACAGCTACATACATGGAACCATGCCACAATATTATAAGCGTGTGCAAACATTGAGTCGGGTGCACTAACTGTACTTACTAGCTTGTGTACAGAGGTCCCACGCCAGCTTGCAGAGGTGTTTCAACCCATGTTGCCTGAGCAATACAAAATTGCATGTCATGTAATCAAATGGCATCATTCAAGTGGCAGGGCACAATCTGCATGGAGTTTGTATTTATGACAGATTCATATGATAAGAGAACAGTTAGATGTGGTCTTAAAGCAAATCTGAAGCAAAATTAAAATAAAAAGTCAGATACCTATGGAGAGGGAAGGCTCTGAATCCAATAGACAGGACCGGATTTATACTCTTTACCGCCCAAGGCCACTGTCACCAGCCGCCCCCCTTCGGTATAGTTAGTGAGATGACCCTTCCCTCTAGTATAGGTAGCCTGATGACCCCCCAGTATAGGTAGCCAGATGGCCACTCCCCCATTTCCCTCCAGTATAGGTAGCCAGATGACTCCCTTAATCCCTCCTTTTCCCACCCCCGTTCAGTATAGGTAGCCAGCTCACCTTCACACCACAGCAGCCATCAGTGCCACTCATTTTTCCACTCGTATCCAGTGCAGAAGCTTCCTCTTCTTTCCATCTTCAATGCTGCCCAAGTCCATAGCCACTGGCCACAATGCAAACATGCACAGAGAGCAAGATGGCTGCTGCACAGGTGGCAAGCAGCAGAGTTCTGCGGTCAGGCGCTCACCTCATCTCCCTGCATTTCAGCATTTACAAGCTTACAAATGCTGCACCAGTTTAGCCTGCTGCTAAACTGCTACTAAAGTTTAGCTGCTAAACTGCTGCTAAACCACAGAAGCAAGGGGCCCTTGCTCCTCTGGTGCCTTAGGCCATGGCCTAGGTGGCCTGCCAATAGAATCTCTATCCTCTTGAAATATCCCTCAAAACTGTATTCAGAGCCTATCTAACTCCTTCTAGGTTAAGCCATTTTCTAAAACAAAATAAAAAAAAATCTTACCTGTGTTTCAGGAGTCTCTGCTGTATCTGGCTCCGTTAAGGAGCGTAAGTCACTTTCGTCTCTTTTCGGCTTTTTTTCAGCCTGTTTAGCTACTTCTTTCTATATTCCGAAGAGAAAATACAAGTTAGATATGGCATTACTTTAGTTGATATTTGTTATATTTGCAGTGTACTACCTTTGTATTTTTTATACATTTTGTGAAACTTTTTTTAAACACATTAGGCCATATGCAATTCACTTTTTACCTGAGTTTTCTCCTAGGAGATCATTTTTCATTTTCTATTTAAAATAACTTTAAAGCACGTTTCAACCAAAAAAGTACCAAAAAGTAAATGAAAAAGTACTATCAAAATTATTTAGAGTCTTTTCTTGCTTTCTGGTGGTTTAAAATGTATTTCATTGACACATTTAAAAATATCACCTAGGAGACTAACTCAGGAGAAAAAGTTAATTGCATATGGGCCATTGTGCCCATGCAATGCACTTTATTTTCAAATTAAGAAATTTTGAGAGTAAAAAAATGTAATGTTGTTTGATAACTGCCATGCGCCCATTTACATTCATTTTTTCTGTGGATTTTTCTGATCGGCCTACTTTAAACATCCAGAGAATATGCTTGGGAGGAGTGAAGGACAATGTAAATAAAGTGGTAAACAGGGCCGGTTCTAGACTTTTTGCCACCTGAGGCAAACTGAGGATGCCGCCCCCCCCCCCCCCCCCATAGATAGTATTATTGCCCCCAGTATAGGTAGCATGGAGGGGTAGCAGCCAGGAAGAGGGAGCAGCGGGCATAGCGGTGGGGAGGGAGCAGACCCGTCTCCCTCACCTGGGGCTCCCGCTCCCCCTCCAGCTAATTGCACAGCATTTGCACAGCAGCGAGCAGGGAAAGTAATGACTAGCCAGCTTGTGTTCCACCGCCGTGTCACTTCCTGCAATGCCATCCACTGTACACTACTCCTCCAGCTCAGTGGAAACCCCCACTTATGGTCAGGTGGGTGCCGCCCTCCCACACTTCCACCTCCTGAGGAAGCTGCCTCACCCCGCCTCATAGGCGGGACGGCGGTGGTGGTACATGTAGTGAGCCCGTTAGCTCTAATCTGGGCAGCTTTATACAACTAAACTGTAGATTACATGATATAAAAGGAAATAAAAACTTACAGCTTCATGAGACATGTGACTCAAGGCCTCCCAATCAAGTAGCACTCTGTCCTGGAGGTTGGCTCTATACAGCTTGAGCACATAGCTCTTGCCTGAGTCCAACTGCAGAGTGATGGTTCCCTCTTTGTGCTGAACCGAGATGGTAATTGCAGCTAGAGGCAGGATTCTGGAAGAAGAGAAGAAAATATGAATAAAGCAATGATTTTTCATCTGAAACTTAAATCATTAGAGTAAGATTATTCACAGTAGTGCATTACACCATCTATGTGATGCTCACAGTGCGGCAGGTGTGTTGCGGTACAAGAGAGTGCGGCATAGTAACACACTGCATGCAGTGCATTGCTGTAAAATGCGCGCGCTAACAGTCACAGTGAAGCGTCAATTAACATATTTTTTTTAATTGAGATAGTAAATGTTTGGGAGGTGCTGCTAAGTAGTGGTGTATACATTTGAATCTTTATCACTTAGTTTACTGATATCTAATTCCTTTCACATTTTTCTGATGGCAGTCTGCTGTAATCTGATGCCAGAGTGATCCATGAGGGGAGGGGAGGGGGGAGGGGGGGGGAATTCCCTCACATTGCAGTTTTAAGTCAACCCTGTGTGCAGAGAGCTCAGTCAGAGACAGGCAGAGCTTTCTCTCACAGAGAGCAGAGGAAATGCATCTTATGTGCAAAATAAACATGTGTAATTGTTTGTGTGAAACCTGATACCAGAATAATTTTTTATAACTCTGCTTTAATATTACACTGTTCTTAGCATATCAGACTGCAGAGATTCATACCTCTGCAAATGAGACATTCCAAACATAGCTAAAATCTACACAGAATGAATTAAAGCTTTTGCCTCTGATATTTAACATGAAAATTCTGACGAGGTTTACTCAGCTACTTAGACATTATTTGTATATTGTCATTTTAGAACACTTGGGCATTGATAATTTTCCTTTAACTGTTTTTGGACCATGTTGATTAAAATTTAAGCCCTGTTTTGATCCCCTTACCGCTACCAGGGCATAGATTTCAATCATCCCGTCACGCGTCCTCGCCACTACCCCCGATCGCGCCGCTCTCCCCGCCCCAGATCACTTGCCTTGACGTGTATATGAGGGCAGATCTATATGAGCCAGTCAGGAGCCAATTTCATTGGCTCCTGAAACTGTCATCACTGTAGGCCAATCCCATTGGCTTACATTGATAGACAGCATCAGGAGCCAATAAAAGCGGCTCCTGACCTGCTCACACAGCTCTGCCGTCAATGAAACGGCAGAGAGGACTGCATGCGGGGATGGAGGAGCAATGTGAGTGGTGGGTATCAATGTCTATTCGCCAGGAGGCACCGTTCTTTGGCACCAGCAGTCTCTGGTCCTTAAGGGGCTAGAGACTGCTGGTACATAAGTGGTTAATGTGTGCCATTGGTTTCTTGATCCATTGCTTTGCATTCTTGCTGTCACAGACCACTGTGGGTGTGGCCTCAGTGTGCTTATCTTATAACCTTCCTAATGCCTGGATGATCTGTAAAGTTTCATCCATCAGAACAAATTTTCCCTTTTGATTGCCTCTATTGGCCAATCATGGTGATCAACGGGCGTAACCTATTGAGAGACCCCACTGATTGGTCTCTGATCATGCTCCAAAGGCTAATGCTGTAGCTCAGTCCCAGAGATTAGTGCAAGCATGAAAAGTGCAGGCATGGTCAGCAAATTAACCTTCCTGCTCTGCGGGTTATTAGCATCAGGAACATAAATTTAAAGTACAAAGGGTTAAAGTAAAAGCCAGCGCGCACCAAAAAGCGCCAGCGTAATGGCAAACGCTCAGCGCTTATTGATGTGATTTTTCAGAGAAACACTAGGCAAATTGTGCCTAGCGATATTCTAAGCATGCCTAGCGATTTTTGGAGCGTTTGTGTGTAGAGTTTTTTTATTTTTGTTACAGTAGAGCTTGAATTGAACAGCTACTGTAACAAAAACGCTTGGAAAATCGCACTGTTCTAGCGCTTTTCAGAACAATTTTCCACTTTCCTATACTTAACATTGAGGCTGAATACCTCAGAAAAGCGCAAAAATGCTGCAGGACCCACATTTGCGTTTGGGAGAAAATCACATCGCTCTGGTGTGTTCATACCATTCAAATACATAAACCAATTGATTTTCAAAGCGCTAGCATTTTTAAAAGTGCTCAGAAGCGCTCTTGGTGTGCACCAGCCCTAAGATTTGCAATTCACTTTCATTACTGGTTTAAGCTATGTTGTAAAAGATGAGCATATCACTTATATTTTTATTAGAGATGATAGGTGAGATGCAATAAATTTGGCGTGCATGCAAGCCTAATGCAAATTGTATGCAGCTTGCAATGAATGAAATAGGTTTCATGTGCAATGTTGCAATTGCACTTACACAGCTACAATCATTTTCCTTATCACCTACTTATTCATACATGGGGCTACCCATTGATGGTCCTTCTATCTCTCCTATACACCCATTCATATGAGTGACATGGCCCTGTTACTTACCTTCTAGCTGTAAATCCAGAATCCTTATCGCTGTAGTCCATCCACACTAGGTCAGAAGCATGGAGCGTCTTGCCTTCGAAGGAGACAAGCGCAAAGGATACGAGCGGTGGAGTCTTTTTGAAGCAGGAGCACTTCCACCAAACACTTTGGCGGACTTCATCGCTGGTGACCTGAACATGAAAGAGCACAGAAAATATATGATTAGCAAATTGCATACTGAAATTGCCTTCAAAAAAGAACTGAAACTTACATTTGATATAAAAAGTTGTGCCCCCATCCCCCTTTTTTTGAGAGGCGTGCCTGAAATAGCACCACAATGAAAAATGAGCATCGGTAATTATTACTGATATTTTACTATGCCCTAACCTAACTATACTCTCACATAGAACACTCCCTCTTCATACCTAACACTAACCGATATCCCCTGGTGGTGTCTAAAACTAAAACTCCCCTAATGTGTGCACTAACCAATCCCCCTACCCTGGTGGTACCTAACACTAAGCCCCCCCCCCAAGTGGTGTCTAACACTAGAAACTTCTCTGATGGGTGCCTAACCCTCCACAACCACCTAACCCTAGGTAGGCACCTACCCTTTACTTTCCCCATGCCTAACCCTAAATACTCCCCCAACACTATCTTCCATATAAAAGTCCACTGAAAGCGCCCACATTTATAGATGCAGTTCGCATTGCGGGTGGCCCCTCTGCCCCGTTTATCGGACACTTCTGGCTCCCAAATTTAAGGTTATAGAGTTATTAGCAGACTTTTACATGTGCACCTTTGGCAGCACCCACATTTATCAGTGCACATTATGCCCAGATGTATGTAACCTTTTGAGAGGTCACATCTAATATTTTATGGGATTCCAATTCTAAACAATTAGAGAAAATGAAGTCTTCTATATAGGAACAATAAATAGTGACACTATAGAAAATAAATGCATTACCTCGATGAATTTTCCCTGCATAGGCTTGGCAGCCCTGAGGCAGGCAAACTCTGCGCCCAGGGATTGCAGAATGGAGAGGAGATCACTATCTCTCTTCATGGTGTTATAGAAGATCTAAAGAAGAAACAGAGAAAAGAGTTAACAAAATCATTCTAGATATTATGTTGGGAATATACCATGAGTTTTTTGGCAGATAGATGGTTCAATTTTCGATCGTTTTTTCTGATCGATTTCTCATAGGAGTGAATGGAAATCGATTGGAAAATCAATCGGAAAAATGATCGGAAAATCGATCGGACAGTAAATCTACTGAAAAATCTCATTGAGTATTCCCAGTATAACACCTCAGCATTATGTAAAGCAGAGGATGCAATATGAACATCTAACAGCATAGACCAAGTAGTTAAGAACTCTAACCTCTCTCCTTCCATAGTCCACAATGCAGAGTCCTCAATATATATATCCTCAGAAAGGTGGTATTCACTGGCCTGGAAGTGTGGCTTACAAGCACTGCTCCCAGTACTATGAGCAAGCTCCAGACACAAGGAGAGCCACTGATAGCCAGTGGAAGCAAGGATGGTGCCGTCAGGGCAACTCAAAGGATGGCTACTGTGCATGCGCGGGACATTAATTCTGGCTCAAAAGTCCTCACTAGCACCAGTCGGGACAAAAGAATGGGGCATATAGTAGCAGAACGGTGGCAGACAGAGGGGAGCAGAGGACACAAAATGATACAGCAGCCCAATACAGTCAAACATATGTACTTGATTTGCCATAGCTTTTTTCAGTCTTAGATGACTCTAAGACCAGTTAAAGGGAACCGGAGGTGAGAGTCATATGAAGGCAGCCATATTTACTCCCTTATAAGCAATGCCAGTTGCCTGGCAGCCCTGTTGATCTTTGAGTCAAAACCCTGGAACAAGCATATGGTTAATCCAGAAAAACCTGAGTCATCTGGGTCAGAATATCTGATCTGCTGCATGTTTGTTGCAGGTCTATGGCTAAAAGTATTAGAGACACAGGATCAGGGGGCAGCCAGGCAGCTGACATTGTTTGAATGGAAAGAAATATGGCAGCCTCCATATCCCTCTCACCTCGGGTTCCCTTTAAGGGGCTGACTGGTGTTGACTATACTTCCTACAAACATACATAAAGAGATCAAAAGTAATGTGGATGCAGGGGAGATCACACATTTCTGCCATACTAAGTGGCTTGGGGATCCAGAGGATCTCAGAAAGTTTGCATTGGTTTTGATTGCATATAGCTCTCCCTACTAGTGGTTTCAATATCAATTTATATAAAGTGCATATTAAAGAAAGAGGGCAGAATAATAATTAAAGAGGGCCTACCTCTGCTTTCTGTAGAAGAATATGAATCAATTAATCTCAAAGAGTAAATAGATTCTCTAAGAAATAACGCAATCAAATCGCAGCTAATAAGGCACACGTGCAAGGCACAAAATCAAATCAGCATCTGACTCAGCCCCTGAAGAACCGCCACTTATATAGGAGCTCTGGTGATGTCACAATACAACCCATGTGACCACTCTGCCACCCCCCCCCAAACACACCCCCTAATAACCACACCCCCAACACACACCCTAGTCATGCCTACCATAAAGTTTTTTGAAGATTTTTTTTCATATTGATGCCCTTGTATTTTTTAATAAATATATCCCTCATATACCCTGCGCATATAAAAAATGGATATGCTTTTTGAATGCATTTTAAAATATGTGTTTTTAAAAACGCTGGTTTTGTTGCATATTTTGCAAAAAACGCATCAAAAACGCACATAATGAAAGTCAATGGTGACGCAATGTAATGCGTATTGTTTGCGTTCTTCATGAGTTTTCAAATGCATTTTTGAAAAATAAACTGTTTTCTGATGTATTTCCACTTCCTGTTGACTTCCTAGTGATTTGCATAAAGTGCAATAGAAAAACGCATATAAAATGCATAAAAAAAGCTTATGCGTTTTGTGTATGGGAACCGCAAACGCCTTATAACGCACGCAAATTGCAAAAAAAAGCATGTGCGGGAACAAAAAACGTGAAAGCATCGAAAACGCATGGAAAACGCAATACAAATGTACAAACGCGTATGCATAGAAACGCAACGCTTCCCGCACTGCTAAGTGTGCACTCCCACAGCTCCCTGCGCCGCTCTGCATACCCTGCCTGACTAAGGAACACATACTTCCCCAGCAGCAGAAAAGATTTGGCCCTGCAGCACACATATAGTTTTGATATATGTGGCTGCTAAAGGATTAATTGCATATAGCTCTCCCTGCTAGTAGTTTCAATGGTTAAATATATAAAATGCATATTAAAAAAAAGGACAGCAGAATAATAATCAAAGAGGACCTACCTCTCCTTTCTGTATAATAGGAATCAAAAAAATCTCAAAGAGAAAATAGATTCTCTAAGAAATAACGCATTTAAATCGCAGCTAATAAGGCACACGTGCAAGGCACAAAACCAAATCAGCATCTGACTCAACCCCTGAAGAACCGCCACTTATATAGGAGCTCTGGTGATGTCACAATACAACTGATATTCTGCATCATGACTCAGCACATTTTGTCAGTTTTTTGTATCAATTACATCAGCAGGTATGAAAAAACGCACATGTTTTCCTGCATAGAGACACACTTGGTGTGCAGAAAAAGTATGCAGGAAAACGCGCGCAGAAAACTGAAAGACAAGTGTGTTCCCTGCCTCAGGAACACATACTTCCGCAGCAGCAGAAAAGATTTGGCCCTGCAGCACACATATAGTTTTGATATATGTGGCTGCTAAAGGATTAATTGCATATAGCTCTCCCTGCTAGTAGTTTCAATGGTTAAATATATAAAATGCACATTAAAAAAAAAGGACAGCAGAATAATAATCAAAGAGGACCTACCTCTCCTTTCTGTAGAATAGGAATCAAAAAAATCTCAAAGAGAAAATAGATTCTCTAAGAAATAACGCAATCAAATCACAGCTAATAAGGCACACGTGCAAGGCACAAAACCAAATCAGCATCTGACTCGGCCCCTGAAGAACCGCCACTTATATAGAAGCTCTGGTGATGTCACTCACAATACAACCCATGTGACCACTCTGCCACACCCCCAACACACCCCCTAATAACCACACCCCCAACACACACCCTAGTCACGTCTACCATAAAGTTTTTTGAAGATTTTTTTTTCATATTGATGCCCTTGTATTTTTTAATAAATATATCCCTCATATACCCTGCGCATATAAAAAATGGATATGCTTTTTGAATGCATTTTAAAATATGTGTTTTTAAAAACGCTGGTTTTGTTGCATATTTTGCAAAAAAAGCATCAAAAACGCACATAATGAAAGTCAATGGTGACGCAATGTAATGCGCATTGTTTGCGTTCTTCATGAGTTTTTAAATGCATTTTTGAAAAATAAACTGTTTTCTGATGTATTTCCACTTCCTGTTGACTTCCTAGTGATTTGCATAAAGTGCAATAGAAAAACGCATGTAAAATGCATAAAAAAAGCTTATGCGTTTTGTGTATGGAAACCGCAAATGCATTATGACGCATGCAAAATGCAAAAAAAAACATGTGCGGGAACAAAAAACGTGAAAGCATCGAAAATGCATGGAAAACGCAATACAAATGTACAAACGCGTATGCATAGAAACGCAACGCTTCCCGCACTGCTAAGTGTGCACTCCCACAGCTCCCTGTGCCGCTCTGCATACCCTGCCTGACTAAAGCTGAGTACACACGTACGATAACGATCGTTCGAAAACGAACGATAACAACAATCGGACCGATAATCGTGCGTTCCAAATTTTCCAACTATCGTTTTTTGGACGATAACGACCATTATTGTTCAATCCGACCGATCCAACCCGGCGGATTTTTTCGAAAGATAATCATTCAATCGTTGCAGTGTGTACAAAGATCATCCGATAATGATTATCTGTGGAGTAGTACGCATGTTCTTATTGCCTGTCATAACGTCACTTCCGTTTGCGCACGCATTTTTTTATTGTTCGTCGTTCAGTACTTTATACTTATATCATTCACGTGTGTACACAATCGTTCATTACGAACGATCTTTTCGGTCTAATTTGAATATCGTGTAAACGTCACGAATCGTTCATAACGAACGATCTTTATCGGACGTGTATACAACCCTTAAGGAACACATACTTCCCCAGCAGCAGAAAAGATTTGGCCCCGCAGCACACATATAGTTTTGATATATGTGGCTGCTAAAGGATTAATTGCATATAGCTCTCCCTGCTAGTAGTTTCAATGGTTAAATATATAAAATGCATAATAAAAAAAAAGAAGGACAGCAGAATAATAATCAAAGAGGACCTACCTCTCCTTTCTGTAGAATAGGAATCAAAAAAATCTCAAAGAGAAAATAGATTCTCTAAGAAATAACGCAATCAAATCGCAGCTAATAAGGCACACGTGCAAGGCACAAAACCAAATCAGCATCTGACTCAGCCCCTGAAGAACCACCACTTATATAGGAGCTCTGGTGATGTCACAATACAACTGACATTCTGCATCATGACTCAGCACATTTTGTCAGTTTTTTGTATCAATTACATCAGCAGGTATGAAAAAAACGCACGTGTTTTCCTGCATAGAGACACACTTGGTGTGCAGAAAAAGTATGCAGGAAAACACGCGCAGAAAACTGAAAGACAAGTGTGTTCCCTGTCTCAGGAACACATACTTCCGCAGCAGCAGAAAAGATTTGGCCCTGCAGCACACATATAGTTTTGATATATGTGGCTGCTAAAGGATTAATTGCATATAGCTCTCCCTGCTAGTAGTTTCAATGGTTAAATATATAAAATGCATATTAAAAAAAAAGGACAGCAGAATAATAATCAAAGAGGACCTACCTCTCCTTTCTGTAGAATAGGAATCAAAAAAATCTCAAAGAGAAAATAGATTCTCTAAGAAATAACGCAATCAAATCGCAGCTAATAAGGCACACGTGCAAGGCACAAAACCAAATCAGCATCTGACTCAGCCCCTGAAGAGCCGCCACTTATATAGGAGCTCTGGTGATGTCACAATACAACCCATGTGACCACTCTGCCACACCCCCAACCCACCCCCTAATAACCACACCCCCAACACACACCCTAGTCATGCCTACCATAAACTTTTTTGAAGATTTTTTTTTCATATTGATGCCCTTGTATTTTTTAATAAATATATCCCTCATATACCCTGCGCATATAAAAAATGGATATGCTTTTTGAAAGCATTTTAAAATATGTGTTTTTAAAAACGCTGGTTTTGTTGCATATTTTGCAAAAAACGCATCAAAAACGCACATAATGAAAGTCAATGGTGACGCAATGTAATGCGTATTGTTTGCGTTCTTCATGAGTTTTTAAATGCATTTTTGAAAAATAAACTGTTTTCTGATGTATTTCCACTTCCTGTTGACTTCCTAGTGATTTGCATAAAGTGCAATAGAAAAAAGCATGTGAAATGCATAAAAAAAGCTTATGCGATTTGTGTATGGGAACCGCAAACGCATTATAACGCATGCAAAATGCAAAAAAAAAGCATGTGCGGGAACAAAAAACGTGAAAGCATCGAAAACGCATGGAAAACGCAATACAAATGTACAAACTCGTATGCATAGAAACGCAACGCTTCCCGCACTGCTAAGTGTGCACTCCCACAGCTCCCTGTGCCGCTCTGCATACCCTGCCTGACTAAAGCTGAGTACACACGTACGATAACGATCATTCGAAAACGAACGATAACAACAATCGGACCGATAATCGTGCGTTCCAAATTTGCCAACGATCGTTTTTTGGACGATAACGACCGTTATTGTTCAATCCGACCGATCCAACCCGGCGGATTTTTTCGAAAGATAATCATTCAATCGTTGCAGTGTGTACAAAGATCGTCCGATAATGATTATCTGTGGAGTAGTACGCATGTTCTTATTGCCTGTCATAACGTCACTTCCGTTTGCGCGCGCATTTTTTTATCGTTCGTCGTTCAGTACTTTATACTTATATCATTCACGTGTGTACACAATCGTTCATTACGAACGATCTTTTTGGTCTAATTTGAATATCGTGTAAACGTCACGAATCGTTCATAACGAACGATCTTTATCGGACGTGTATACGAACCTTAAGGAACACATACTTCCCCAGCAGCAGAAAAGATTTGGCCCCGCAGCACACATATAGTTTTGATATATGTGGCTGCTAAAGGATTAATTGCATATAGCTCTCCCTGCTAGTAGTTTCAATGGTTAAATATATAAAATGCATAATAAAAAAAAAGAAGGACAGCAGAATAATAATCAAAGAGGACCTACCTCTCCTTTCTGTAGAATAGGAATCAAAAAAATCTCAAAGAGAAAATAGATTCTCTAAGAAATAACGCAATCAAATCGCAGCTAATAAGGCACACGTGCAAGGCACAAAACCAAATCAGCATCTGACTCAGCCCCTGAAGAACCACCACTTATATAGGAGCTCTGGTGATGTCACAATACAACTGACATTCTGCATCATGACTCAGCACATTTTGTCAGTTTTTTGTATCAATTACATCAGCAGGTATGAAAAAAACGCACGTGTTTTCCTGCATAGAGACACACTTGGTGTGCAGAAAAAGTATGCAGGAAAACACGCGCAGAAAACTGAAAGACAAGTGTGTTCCCTGTCTCAGGAACACATACTTCCGCAGCAGCAGAAAAGATTTGGCCCTGCAGCACACATATAGTTTTGATATATGTGGCTGCTAAAGGATTAATTGCATATAGCTCTCCCTGCTAGTAGTTTCAATGGTTAAATATATAAAATGCATATTAAAAAAAAAGGACAGCAGAATAATAATCAAAGAGGACCTACCTCTCCTTTCTGTAGAATAGGAATCAAAAAAATCTCAAAGAGAAAATAGATTCTCTAAGAAATAACGCAATCAAATCGCAGCTAATAAGGCACACGTGCAAGGCACAAAACCAAATCAGCATCTGACTCAGCCCCTGAAGAACCGCCACTTATATAGGAGCTCTGGTGATGTCACAATACAACCCATGTGACCACTCTGCCACACCCCCAACACACCCCCTAATAACCACACCCCCAACACACACCCTAGTCATGCCTACCATAAACTTTTTTGAAGATTTTTTTTTCATATTGATGCCCTTGTATTTTTTAATAAATATATCCCTCATATACCCTGCGCATATAAAAAATGGATATGCTTTTTGAAAGCATTTTAAAATATGTGTTTTTAAAAACGCTGGTTTTGTTGCATATTTTGCAAAAAACGCATCAAAAACGCACATAATGAAAGTCAATGGTGACGCAATGTAATGCGTATTGTTTGCGTTCTTCATGAGTTTTTAAATGCATTTTTGAAAAATAAACTGTTTTCTGATGTATTTCCACTTCCTGTTGACTTCCTAGTGATTTGCATAAAGTGCAATAGAAAAAAGCATGTGAAATGCATAAAAAAAGCTTATGCGATTTGTGTATGGGAACCGCAAACGCATTATAACGCATGCAAAATGCAAAAAAAAAGCATGTGCGGGAACAAAAAACGTGAAAGCATCGAAAACGCATGGAAAACGCAATACAAATGTACAAACTCGTATGCATAGAAACGCAACGCTTCCCGCACTGCTAAGTGTGCACTCCCACAGCTCCCTGTGCCGCTCTGCATACTCTGCCTGACTAAAGCTGAGTACACACGTACGATAACGATCATTCGAAAACGAACGATAACAACAATCGGACCGATAATCGTGCGTTCCAAATTTGCCAACGATCGTTTTTTGGACGATAACGACCGTTATTGTTCAATCCGACCGATCCAACCCGGCGGATTTTTTCGAAAGATAATCATTCAATCGTTGCAGTGTGTACAAAGATCGTCCGATAATGATTATCTGTGGAGTAGTACGCATGTTCTTATTGCCTGTCATAACGTCACTTCCGTTTGCGCGCGCATTTTTTTATCGTTCGTCGTTCAGTACTTTATACTTATATCATTCACGTGTGTACACAATCGTTCATTACGAACGATCTTTTTGGTCTAATTTGAATATCGTGTAAACGTCACGAATCGTTCATAATGAACGATCTTTATCGGACGTGTATACGAACCTTAAGGAACACATACTTCTCCAGCAGCAGAAAAGATTTGGCCCTGCAGCACACATATAGTTTTGATATATGTGGCTGCTAAAGGATTAATTGCATATAGCTCTCCCTGCTAGTAGTTTCAATGGTTAACCACTTGCCGACCGCCCACAGCCCATGGGCGGCGGCAAAGTGGATCCCCTAAGGACCGCAATACGCCTTAAGGCGGTGCGTCCTTTTGCTACGCCGGGGGAGCGATTGCGTCATTGATGACGCGCGCTTCCCCCGGCAACTGGCTCCGCCCACCCGCCGTAACATTCCGCCGGCCATACGGAAGCGCCGGCGGGATGTTAACCCCGCGATCGCCGCTACAAAGTGTATAATACACTTTGTAATGTATACAAAGTGTATTATACAGGCTGCCTCCTGCCCTGGTGGTCCCAGTGTCCGAGGGACCACCAGGGCAGGCTGCAGCCACCCTAGTCTGCACCCAAACACACTGATCTGCCCCCCCCGCCCACTGATCGCCCACAGCACCCCTCAGACCCCCCCCTGCCCACCCCCCAGACCCCTGTTTGCACCCAATCACCCCCCTAATAACCCATCAATCACTCCCTGTCACTATCTGTCAACGCTAATTTTTTTTTATCCCCCCCCCTGCCCCCTGCCCCCTCCTGATCACCCCCCCACCCCTCAGATTCTCCCCAGGACCCCCCCCAGACCCCCCCCCCCCCCCCTGTGTACTGTATGCATCTATCCCCCCTGATAACCTGTCAATCACCTGTCAATCACCCATCAATCATCCATCAATCACCCATCAATCACCCCCTGTCACTGCCACCCATCAATCAGCACCTAACCTGCCCCTTGCGGGCAATCTGATCACCCACCCACACCAATAGATCGCCCGCAGATCCGACATCAGATCACCTCCCAAATCCATTGTTTACATCTATTCTCTCCTCTAAACACCCACTAATTACCCATCAATCACCCCCTATCACCACCTGTCACTGTTACCTATCAGATCAGACCCTAATCTGCCCCTTGCGGGCACCCAATCACCCGCCCACAAGCTCAGATTGCCCTCAGACCCCCCCCCCCCTTATCAATTCGCCAGTGCATTAATTACATCTGTTCTTTCCTGTAATAACCCACTGATCACCTGTCAATCACCTGCCAATCACCTATCACCCATCAATCACCCCCTGTCACTGCCACCCATCAATCAGCCCCTAACCTGCCCCTCGCGGGCAATCTGATCACCCACCCACACCAATAGATCGCCCGCAGATCCGACATCAGATCACCTCCCAAATCCATTGTTTACATCTATTCTCTCCTCTAAACACCCACTAATTACCCATCAATCACCCCCTATCACCACCTGTCACTGTTACCTATCAGATCAGACCCTAATCTGCCCCTTGCAGGCACCCAATCACCCGCCCACACGCTCAGATTGCCCTCAGAACCCCCCCCCCCCCCTTATCAATTCGCCAGTGCATTAACTACATCTGTTCTTTCCTGTAATAACCCACTGATCACCTGTCAATCACCTGCCAATCACCTATCACCCATCAATCACCCCCTGTCACTGCCACCCATCAATCAGCCCCTAACCTGCCCCTTGCGGGCAATCTGATCACCCACCCACACCAATAGATCGCCCGCAGATCCGACATCAGATCACCTCCCAAATCCATTGTTTACATCTATTCTCTCCTCTAAACACCCACTAATTACCCATCAATCACCCCCTATCACCACCTGTCACTTTTACCTATCAGATCAGACCCTAATCCGCCCCTTGCGGGCACCCAATCACCCGCCAACATGCTCAGATTGCCCTCTGACCCCCCCCTTATCAATTCACCAGTGCATTAATTACATCTGTTCTTCCCTGTAATAACCCACTGATCACCTGTCAATCACCTGCCAATCACCTATCACCCATCAATCACCCCCTGTCACCCCCTGTCACTGCCACCCATCAATCAGCCCCTGTCACTGCCACCCATCAATCACCCCCTGTCACTGCCACCCATCAATCAGTCCCTAACCTGCCCCTTGCGGGCAATCTGATCACCCACCCACACCATCCGATCGCCTGCAGACCCGCAGTCAGATCACCTCCCAAGTGCATTGCATCTGTTCTCTCCTCTAAACACCCACTAATTACCCATCAATCACCCCCTGTCACTGCTATCCATCAGATTAGACCCCCATCTGCCCCTAGGGCACCCAATCACCTGCCCACACCCTCATACCCCAGCCCTGATCACCTCGCCATTGCATTACTTGCATCTATTCCCCCCACTAATCACACCTTGAGACACCCATCAATCACCTCCTGTCACCCCCTAGCACACCTACCCATCAGATCAGGCCCTAATTTGCCCCGTGTGGGCTCCTGATCACTCGGCCAAACCCTCAGATCCCCCTCAGACCCCCTTCCGATCACCTCCCCAGTGCATTGAGTGCATCTATTTTCCCCTCTAATCACCCCCTGAGACACCCATCAATCACCTCCTGTCACCCCCCTAGCACTCCTATCCATCAGATCAGGCCCAATACAACCGGTCATCTAAAAGGCCACCCTGCTTATGAACGGTTCCACAAAATTCGGCCCCTCATAGACCACCTGTCATCAAAATTTGCAGATGCTTATACCCCTGAACAGTCATTTTGAGACATTTGGTTTCCAGACTACTCACGGTTTTGGGCCCGTAAAATGCCAGGGCGGTATAGGAACCCCACAAGTGACCCCATTTTAGAAAAAAGACACCCCAAGGTATTCTGTTAGGTGTATGACGAGTTCATAGAAGATTTTATTTTTTGTCATAAGTTAGCGGAAATTGATTTTTATTGGGTTTTTTTCACAAAGTGTCATTTTTCACTAACTTGTGACTAAAAATAAAATCTTCTATGACCTCGCCATACACCTAACGGAATACCTTGGGGTGTCTTCTTTCTAAAATGGGGTCACTTGTGGGGTTCCTATACTGCCCTGGCATTTTAGGGGCCCTAAACCGTGAGGAGTAGTCTAGAAAACAAATGCCTCAAAATGACCTGTGAATAGGACGTTGGGCCCCTTAGCGCACCTAGGCTGCAAAAAAAGTGTCACACATGTGGTATCGCCGTACTCAGGAGAAGTAGTATAATGTGTTTTGGGGTGTATTTTTACACATACCCATGCTGGGTGGGAGAAATCTCTCTGTAAATGGACAATTGTGTGTAAAAAAAATCAAACAATTGTCATGTACAGAGATATTTCTACCACCCAGCATGGGTATGTGTAAAAATACACCACAAAACACATTATACTACTTCTCCTGAGTACGGCGGTACCACATGTGTGGCACTTTTTTACACCCTAAGTGCGCTAAGGGGCCCAAAGTCCAATGAGTACCTTTAGGATTTCACAGGTCATTTTGCGACATTTGGTTTCAAGACTACTCCTCACGGTTTAGGGCCCCTAAAATGCCAGGGCAGTATAGGAACCCCACAAATGACCCCATTCTAGAAAGGAGACACCCAAAGGTATTCCGTTAGGAGTATGGTGAGTTCATAGAAGATTTTTTTTTGTTGTCACAAGTTAGCGGAATATGACACTTTGTGAAGAAAAACAATTCAAATCAATTTCCGCTAACTTGTGGCAAAAAATAAAATCTTCTATGAACTCACCATACTCCTAACGGAATACCTTGGGGTGTCTACTTTGTAAAATGGGGTCATTAGTGGGGTTCCTATACTGCCCTGGCATTTTAGGGGCCCTAAACCGTGAGGAGTAGTCTTGAAACAAAAATGACCTGTAAAATCCTAAAGGTACTCATTGGACTTTGGGCCCTTTAGCGCAGTTAGGGTGCAAAAAAGTGCCACACGTGTGGTATTGCCGTACTCGGGAGAAGTAGTATAATGTGTTTTGGGGTGTATTTTTACACATACCCATGCTGGGTGGGAGAAATACCTCTGTAAATGACAATCTTTTGATTTTTTTACACACAATTGTCCATTTACAGAGTTATTTCTCCCGCCCAGCATGGGTATGTGTAAAAATACACCCCAAAACACATTGTACTACTTCTCCCGAGTACGGCGATACCACATGTGTGGCACTTTTTTGCACCCTAACTGTGCTAAAGGGCCCAAAGTCCAATGAGTACCTTTAGGATTTCACAGGTCATTTTGCGGAATTTGATTTCCAGACTACTCCTCATGGTTTAGGGCCCCTAAAATGCCAGGGCAGTATAGGAACCCCACAAATGACCCAATTTTAGAAAGAAGACACCCAAAGGTATTCCGTTAGGAGTATGGTGAGTTCATAGAAGTTTTTATTTTTTTGTCACAAGTTAGCGGAAATTGATTTTAATTGTTTTTTTTCACAAAGTGTCATGTTCCGCTAACTTGTGACAAAAAAATAAAATCTTCTATGAACTCACCATACTCCTAACGGAATACCTTGGGGTGTCTTCTGTCTAAAATGGGGTCATTTGTGGGGTTCCTATACTGCCCTGGCATTTTAGGGGCCCTAAACCATGAGGAGTAGTCTTGAAACCAAATGTCGCAAAATGACCTGTGAAATCCTAAAGGTACTCATTGGACTTTGGGCCCTTTAGCGCAGTTAGGGTGCAAAAAAGTGCCACACATGTGGTATCGCCGTACTCAGGAGAAGTAGTATAATGTGTTTTGTGGTGTATTTTTACACATACCCATGCTGGGTGGGAGGAATAACTCTGTAAATGGACAATTGTGTGTAAAAAAAATGAAAACATTGTCATTTACAGAGATATTTCTCCCACCCAGCATGGGTATGTGTAAAAATACACCCCAAAACACATTATAGTACTTCTACTGAGTATGGCAATACCACATGTGTGGCACCATAACGACAATCGGACCGATAATCGTGCGTTCCAAATTTTCCAACGATCTTTTTTTGGACGATAACGACCGTTATTGTTCAATCCGACCAATCCAACCCGGCGTATTTTTTTTGAAAGATAATCATTCAATCGTTGCAGTGTGTACAAAGATAATGATTATCTGTGGAGTAGTATGCATGTTCTTATTGCCTGTCATAACGTCACTTCCGTTTGCGCACGCATTTTTTTATCGTTCGTCGTTCAGTACTTTATACTTATATCATTCACGTGTGTACACAATCGTTCATTACGAACGATCTTTTCGGTCTAATTTGAATATCGTGTAAACGTCACGAATCGTTCGTAACGAACGATCTTTATCGGACGTGTATACGAACCTTAAGGAACACATACTTCCCCAGCTGCAGAAAAGATTTGGCCCTGCAGCACACATATAGTTTTGATATATGTGGCTGCTAAAGGATTAATTGCATATAGCTCTCCCTGCTAGTGTTGGGCGAACAGTGTTCGCCACTGTTCGGGTTCTGCAGAACATCACCCTGTTCGGGTGATGTTCGAGTTCGGCCGAACACCTGATGGTGCTCGGCCAAACCGTTCGGCCTCATGGCCGAACTAAGAGCGCATGGCCGAACGTTCCCCGAACGTTCGGCTAGCGCTGTGATTGGCCGAACGGGTCACGTGGTTCGGACCCGAACGCGCTCTGATTGGCCGAACGGTCACGTGGTTCGGGTAAATAAATACCCGAACCACGTCATATCTCCGCCATTTCTCTGTGGGTTTAGCTTTGGGTAGGCAGGCAGGGTAGTTCGCTCTCCAGCCACGCTAGCCAAGGTCCCCCCCAGTCATTGTGTGTCGCTGCTGGGAACAGTAGTACACCGCTCGCTCAGCCACACTATATATAGCATTGTTTACTGCCACTGTGTACCTCGCTCAGCCACACTATATATAGCATTGTTTACTGCTACTCTGTGTACACCGCTCAGCCAGACTATATAGCATTGTGTGTACTGCCACTGTGTACCTCGCTCAGCCAGACTAAATAGCATTGTTTACTGCCACTCTGTGTACACCGCTCAGCCAGACTATATAGCATTGTGTGTACTGCCACTCTGTGTACACCGCTCAGCCAGACTATATAGCATTGTTTACTGCCACTCTGTGTACACCGCTCAGCCACACTATATAGCATTGTGTTTACTACCACTCTGTGTACACCGCTCAGCCAGACTATATAGCATTGTGTGTACTGTCACTTTGTGTACACGGCTCAGCCAGACTATATAGCATTGTGTGTACTGCCACTCTGTGTACACTGCTCAGCCAGACTATATAGCATTGTGTTTACTGCCACTCTGTGTACACCGCTCAGCCAGACTATATAGCATTGTGTGTACTGCCACTGTGTACCTCGCTCAGCCATGCTATATATAGCATTGTGTTTACTGCCACTCTGTGTACACCGCTCAGCCACACTATATAGCATTGTGTGTACTGCCACTCTGTGTACACCGCTCAGCCAGACTATATAGCATTGTGTGTACTGCCACTCTGTGTACATGGCTCAGCCAGACTATATAGCATTGCGTGTACTGCCACTCTGTGTACACCGCTCAGCCAGACTATATAGCATTGTGTGTACTGCCACTCTGTGTACACCGCTCAGCCAGACTATATAGCATTGTGTGTACTGCCACTCTGTGTACACCGCTCAGCCAGACTATATAGCATTGTTCACTGCCACTCTGTGTACACGGCTCAGCCACACTATATAGCATTGTTTATTGCCACTCTGTGTACACCGCTCAGCCAGACTATATAGCATTGTGTGTACTGCCACTCTGTGTACACCGCTCAGCCAGACTATATAGCATTGTGTGTACTGCCACTCTGTGTACACGGCTCAGCCAGACTATATAGCATTGTGTGTACTGCCACTCTGTGTACACCGCTCAGCCAGACTATATAGCATTGTGTTTACTGCCACTCTGTGTACACCGCTCAGCCACACTATATAGCATTGCGTACTCTGCCAGTCAGTGTGTATATTGCTGGGATCAGTAATACTCCACTCACCGCCAACCACTATATGAGCTCACCATGAGTTCCTCAGAGACCTCCGCTGTGAGCAGCACTCCCAACAACAGCAACAGCCAACGCCCCACGCAAGCTATAACATCCACCCCAGCAGCCAGTGGTCAGCAGCAGCCCTCCCCGGAGGAGAACGTTGTGTCCATCGGTCCGTCAACAGAGCGATTAATGAGGGCTGCCATTGAGGAGATGATGGGGCCTGATGTGGAGGAGGAGGTCTCGCTCAGGCCAGCATCCCAAGTTAATGTTGAGGACGATGAGGGGTCTGTGTCTGGGGATGTTGGGGTGGCAGAGGTGGTGGGTGGGTCAGACTCAGGAGAAGAGTTGTATGATGAGGATGATGATTGGGACCATCTGTATGTGTCTCAGAGTCCGACCCCGGAAAACATGTTGTATCGTGTGTTTAGGTACTAAAATCTGCGTTCCCACTTCCCAGTACTGCCCGGGTCCACGGATCCATATAATTTTTTGGGCAGCACTATCAAACTGTGGTACTATGAGTGAGTTGCCATGGTCCTTCTGTGCTGTCACACTCACCGTCTGTCTGCAGATGGATTGTTCAACACAGCTACGCCATCTGACATGTAGACCTTGACCATCTTCTCCAGGCGATTGGTGTTGGAGGACGTGGAACTGCCCGATTGCTGTTCTGTGGGCTGCTGCATGGGTGTCAGAAAATGTTCCCACTCCAAGGACACTGCCAATACCATTCCCTTTTGGGCACTAGCAGCAGCTTGTGTTCTTTGCTGCCCTCCTGGTCCTCCTGGGTTTGCTGAAGTCAGTCTGTCGGCGTACAACTGGCTAGAGAAGGAGGAGGATGTCAATCTCCTCTCTAAAGTCTCCATCCTCAAGGGCCTGCTGGAATTGTTCCATTTTTGACCTGTCTGACACTTTCTTCAATCAGTTTTTTAACATTGTGTTTGTATAAACTGGGTATAAACCCAGTAATTGGTGTTGTCCAGAATAATGAATAATAATGAATAGTGAATAATGCACGGGCCGCGTTCATTGCAGTCTAGCATGAATTGAGCCATGTGTGCCAGAGAATCCTGCCAGACTCCTCTGTCTTCATGTTCTTGTGAGCGTTGTGATTGTTGTGATGCACCATATTCGTCACCAGCAGTGTAGGGCCACATTGAGGGCTCGGTTTATATACTCAGCACCCAATTATTGTAGTGGTTCTTTTTAGTGATATATTAGGTGTGCATACCTCATTTTGTAAATAGACTAATCTGCACAACATTCTCAGTGGATTCCCTGCAGCTCTGTGGGGAGTGCATTATCATATGTAGAGTATAATACTACTGTGTAACAAAGTAAACCTGCAACAGATGAAATTAAAGTTTTATACATACGCAGGGCTTCTTCCAGCCCCCTTCAGGCTAATCAGTCCCGCGCTGTTCTCTTCTGCCACCTGGATCTCCTGCTATGGGTCCAGGTACTTGAGCCAGTCGGGCATAGTGCGCATGCACACACTCCACCACTGGGAGCATACTACACCTGTGCAGCACTATTGTGTAGGTGCAGAATGCTCCTGGTTGTGGGAGCGGCACGCGTCCGGACTGCGCTGACTGGCTGAATTACCAGGAATCATAGCAGAAGATCCAGGTGGCGGAGGAGGACAGTGAGGGACTGATTAGCCTGAAGGGGGCTGGAGGAAGCCCCAGATATGTATAAAACTTTTCTTTTCATCCGTCTCAGGTACCCTTTAATTCGTAGTCACCAAACCAAATTTTAACAACATATGAAATATATATATATATATATATATATATATATATATATATATATATATATATATATATATATATATATATATACATATATATATAAATATATATGATTCCTGTGTACAAATCATATATACAATCACAATCAGTTATGTATATCTGAGTTTAAAAATACGGGGACTGCTTTATTGAAGCAGCACAAGTAACTATTTTTTTATTGGTTTATTTCATTTTTGTGGACTAAGCACAGGTATTACTGTGTATATAAATTATTTATGATGACTATTATCTGAGAAATAGAACATTTTATCATATTTTCTATTTTAATTACAGTTTAAATTCATTAGGATTCAGAGTCGGTGCATTCTTTTCCGACTCTGACTCCAGGTACCCAAAAATTGCTCCGACTCCAGGACTCCGACTCCACAGCCCTGGCGAAAACGCGCACAAAAATCCAAAAACGCTAGCGCGGCCGTGCTATGAATTAGCACGGTTTAGTGAACCAAGCCCTATGGACGTTGTGTTGTGAAAACCACAATGCAATGCTTCCAAAAAGTCACATTACAGGTTACAAATGCGATGTGACACTTTGAGTCATATACAGTAAAGTATACAGTACCACTGAAAGTATGCATCACTGTTAATGTAAAAGCGCACGTTACCCTGTAAACAAACTGCATGCAGTGCGTTATCATGATGGGACCTGCGCTAGCCCCATAGGAATATCATTGACTCTTGCTGTGATGATATTGAATGGTGCGAAGGATCGTATCGCATATAGGGCTTGATTCATTAAACCGTGATAACTGATATCTTTATAGTGCGCATAACGTTTTTTCATGTGCAATTGTGAATTTGGTGCGCAAACATGAATTTTCGCGCAAAACGTTAGCGTGACCGTGATATCAATTATCACGGTTTAGTGAATCAAACCCATAGTGTGCAAGGAGCCTAAGGGGTGTCCAGACTTGTCCTTTCTTATAAATGCATGCGATTTTCCACATGCATGATTATGCATTTGCGATTTTGTATTTTCTTTGAATTAACATGCGTCATTTTGCAATTTTTTTATGCGTTTGTATGCAACTGTTTGCACTGTGATGTTTCTTCTGTAAATACCAATGAAGTTAATTTACTTGAATAATACATTTGATTAACTTCAAAGCTGCATGCAATTTTTCGTGCAAAACTTGATTTTTCTGCATTCCCAATTGACTTCACGATTTGCGCATTGCCCCCGTCGGAAATATAAAATGCACAAAAACTGCAAAAGCAAATTTGCATATGAGGACTTTATAGTGGGTTAAGGCCTCTTTCACAGTGCGACGTTAAAGTCGCAAGTTAGAAAATGTTCCAACGCAGACTAACGCACAGCAATACAAAGTCTGTGCGACATTCACAGTGCACACGTTGCGTTGTGTGTAACGTGTAGCAATATTTAGAAAGTGCTGCATGCTGTGCGTTTAGCAATACATTTGCTGCGTTATGTGTGTTGCACATGCTCGGTAATTTTTTATTTTATTTTTCTTTACATGTAACGCATGCGCCAATTTCGTTCCATTACTGTGCGACGAAAACGGCGCACCAAATGCAGGGCTAAATAATGTACTATAACGTCCAAGTTATAGTCTTTCAATGCGCTGCATTAGAGGTACGTTATGCGACCTTAATGTTGCATCAAAAGCAACATCCCTCTGTGAAAGAGGCCTAAAGGAAATTTTCAATACATCTGCATCATTATTGTTGTATTTACTAAAACTAACTGCAACTTTATGCTGCAATGGTAGGGTGGGTGGAGGGAAAACCGCTTGGCTAATGAAAGTGAATGGGATGGTGCACACCATAGCGGTTCGTTTTTCCACAAATGCAGCATTTTTTAGATTTCTGAAGCGTTTCTGCCTTAATGTTAAGTATAGGAAAGTGGAAAACAGCTCTGAAAACGCTAGATCAGAGCGGGTTTCCAGGCGTTTTTGTTATAGTCGCTGTTCAGTAACAGCTTTACTGTAACAATATTTGAAATGTGCTACACAAAAACGCTCCAAAAACATGTCTAGAATCACTCCGAAATCTGCCACAAAAACCTCTAGCATTTTGCAGATCTGCTAGAGGTTTTGGTGTGCACTGGGCCGTAGACATTTTTGGAAAACACACATGCGCACACACACAGAGACAGATAGACAGAGAGAGAGAGACAGAGGCCCAGTGTACACCAAAAACCTCTAGCAGATCTGTAAAATGCTAGAGGTTTTTGAAGCAGATTTCAGAGCGATTCTAGGCATGTTTTGTAAACATGCCTAGCATTTTTTTGGAGCATTTTTGTGTATCAGATTACAAATATTGTTACAGTAAAGCTGTTACTGAACAGCTTCTAACAAAAACGCCTGGAAAACCTCTCTGATCTAGCGTTTTTCAGAGCTGTTTTCCACTTTCCTATACTGTAATATTGGGGCAGAAATGCCTCAGAAATCTCGAAAATGCTGCTGCCCCTGAGTTTGCGTTTGTGGAAAAAACTAACTGCTCTAGTGTGCACCATCCCATTCACTTTCATTAGCCAAGTGGTTTTCAGTGGCGTATCTGGGTAAAATAGCGCCTATGGCAAACACTAAAATTGCGCCCCCCTCCACCCCCAGTCGCCTGCGCAGTAGAGCAGACACAATTGGGCTATTTCGGTCTGAGCACATTGGAAAGCCGTTACAATGCCTGCGCTGGAGCCGGGGAAGGAAAATATTGCAGGCGCTACTGCGTCTGCGCCACAGCCGACACAGGCTGTCGCCTGTGGTTTCAGGGGAGCCAGCGCTGGAGCAGAGGGTGGAGGAAGTCTTAATAGGATCCAGAGGATTTCCCCTTCTGAGGTAAGTATACCCCAGAGAGATTTTTTAAGTTATAGTGTCTCTTTAAGATTCCCGACGACTCCGTGCAAAGTACAGCAAACGCTTGACTTTGTAATGTCCCCCGTGTAATATCACAGGACCACAGGAAGATGGATTGGGGAACATGTGTCCTCAGGAGTCTTTCCTGGATCCATCATCCTATGTTGTGCTTTAAGCCTCATCTACACGCGTAGATGAGGCGACGATCCGGCGGCTCGATTAGCCGCCGGATCGCCTCTTCCGTGTCCCCGCTCGCCCGCCGGATTCGATACCCGCTCGTCCCCGCTCGATTCCCTGCCGCTCGATTCCCTGCCATTGTCCCCTCGCGGGGAATGAGCAGGGAATCGGCGGTAGCAAGATCCGTCCTGTCGGATCTTATCAATCGAGCAGCATCAGCGGCTCGATTGTTAAGCCACATCGCCGCCTCATCTACCCATGTAGATGAGGCTTAAGACTTGGACTGAAGAGCTGTGTGTGAAGAAAGTGACTTAACCTATGTATGTTTAATACCTCCCCCTACCCCAGCATCTACTTCCTTATCCACTCATTGCTGGTCATTGCTCTTATCAGGATGACCTCCTGCAGCAGGTCTTATAAAAGCAAAGGACCTGTGAATCATCTGACCTGCTGCTGTGTACATTGAGCCTGCCAAAAGCAATGTATGGGCAGTGTAGGTTGTAAAACGCAATGTGTTTAGCAGCTCTCCCCAGGCTCACAGTACACAGAAGATGCTGGTGAGAAAATTCACATGTCCTTTGCTTTGCTTCGCTTATAAGCGCTGCTGCAGGAGATCACCATGATAAGAACACAGAGCAGAGTGATGAGCTCTGTCCCTTCCTGCCGCCCTCAACACAGAGTTCTCACTTATTGTCTGCTACTTGTGTGTCACCACGTGGCTGCCTGCTACACACTCGTGCTCCTCTCCTCTCACAGCCCCAGCGACACAGACACAGCTCCATACGGCCAATCAGGAGGGGATGCCGGGGCAACGAGAGAAGCTGGCAGCAGGGAGGTGGACGGGGAACAGACACAGTCCTCTCCCTCTTACTAATGTACTGTACGTATGGCTGCAGCTGGGCTGGATGAGAGGGAGAAGTAATTTGATGGCTGATGCGCCCCCTGGGAGGTGATCACAAGGGGCACCTATAGCAGGAGCCCTAGTTGCACGGCTCCAGATACGCGTCTGGCGGTTTTCCCCTTGCAAGCGTTTTAAAAAACGCTCCAGAACCGCTCTGGTGTGCACCAGCCCTGAGAGAGAGAGAGAGGGCGCCCGTTTCCACTTGTGCTGTGTGAATCGCTGGGGTAAAAATTTGCATGCGGATGCGAATTTCGCATAAATGACACTGTATGCGAATTTAACCATGGCAGTGCCAATGTGCATTTCCATTGATTTCCATGCGAATTCGCATGAAAATTCGCATACCAAAGCCGCAGGCAATTTCCCTATTAAATACATTAGCAGCGATTCGCATGCATTCCACTCGCAGGCGAATTCTGCGGCTCTTTTGTGCGTTTTCTCACCGCTGAAAAAATGCACCTCAACAACGCTACAGTGGAAACAGGCCCATCCACTTGCATTACATGTGCGAATCCGTATGCGTTGGACGCATACGGATTCGCGATAGTGGAAACGAGCCAAGAGAGAGAGAGAGAGAGATGTACACACACACACACACACACACAGATATATATATTTATGCTGTGAGAATATTTTTTATTACTGAATATACCGTACACATAATTATATTTTAAAATGCATTGATAGAGCTGTCATACCATTAGATAAAATGACTCATTTGAGAGTGTTGTAACAATCTGATTAATCCTAATTGTAAACAATAATAAGCATCTTTGCAATGTGAATGAAAAAAACAAGCCAGATGAGATGTAGCCAATATCTGCACAAACACAATCTTCATCTTACTGTACAATATTATAGCAGTTGCAGTGATAGAAAGGTGTTACAAGTTATGTGCGTCTTACTTGGATTAAATACATAACATGAAAAATATGCCTATTAGAAGAATATGTAATCAGCCATGGAAATTATGACAAGGATTTTTTACATGAATTAATAAATGCCTTAATGCAGTAACGTCATTATTTCAGTTGCCATATTAATTGCTTATGCATCTACACTCCCTCCTCTGCACAAGGTATAGAGGAGCTAAAAGAGCTAATCGCTGAACTGCTAGCTCTTTTAAGACCTTGTTTACATTGCGTTCGGCTTGCGTGTCCGTCCGCGGTGGGCTTTTTTTCCCAGCGTTTTTTAAAACATTTTCCGGCTATTTTCTGCACGTTCACTTGTTTTTGTAAGCGCTTTTGCACAGCGCTTCTGTCTTTTGATCCGGAAAAAATAAGTACAATGTCTTTTGTTTTTTTTAAACGCTCATACAATCGCTTGCTAAAGCAATTTTGTGAGCATTTTGCGTTTTTCCTATAGCTTCCATTGAGGCAAATCGCCTCAAAAATGGCCCAAGCACCGCTTTTCAAAGTGGATCGCAAACGAACTGCTCTGATATGAACTCTCTCATAGAGAATCATTGCACAAGCGCTTTCAGGACGATTTTGAAAATCGCTTAAAATTTTACACTAACACAACATTAACTATATGGCAGTGATCTCACATTGACGCTGATCACAGGCGATTCAGGATTAGCAGCAATCGCAAAACGCATTGCATGTAGCCTTTTACCACAATTCTGGAGCGATCGCAATACAGTGCTGAAGAAGCGCTGATTGCAATCGCACGGGCACTGACATGCTCATTTTTTTTTATTTCTTTTATATAGTTGCTTAGTTTTCTAACATTTAGTCTATCAAAAAAAGAAAAATGACTAGTGCATGTTGAAAAATGATTCGTTGTTATTGACAAGTTTTTCACATATCCTTCGATGGCTTGTATTATTAACAGCTTATAGGCCTGGTCACAGTGTAACAGACATTTTGCAGAATAATTCTGCATGCCAACGCCCTGCCCATACAATTCTATGGGCCTGTTCACAGTACTGAGTTGTAACTGATCACGTTATTTTAACTTGCTGTATGTAGAATTTGTATTAACATCTAAATAGACTCAATCTATTAAATAATTTCTTTACACTAAATTGCACTACAATGATTGCCTATAAAGTGTAAATGAAAGCACAACTGTCATAAATGATTCAAAAGAAACCTCCCACATCTATGTGGCAACTTTTCTTTACCTCAGTTCTGGAAATAGTCTATTAAAAGACGCAATGATGTAACATATGATTATCTATCTATCTATCTATCTATCTATCTATCTATCTATCTATCTATCTATCTATCTATCTATCTATCTATCTATCTATCTATCTATCTATCGTACACATCAGAGATCAGTATATGTAAAGTAACAGCAGAAGCTGTAGCTGTATGATAATCTCACTATACCAGCTCTTCGTTCTCAGAGCAGCCGCGTAGGTCGAATGGTAATGTATTAGGTGCTAATTCTAAAAGGCTTTTCTTCCGGAGGGCCCTGGGCTATTAAAGGAAGTAGAAACTGACAAAAAAAAAAAACCTGATCGTGTCATCTGAAATTAGTAGAAAGAATAATCTACATCCCAAATAAGATCCTTCTGTTTCGTACACCCTACAAATAAAACAATATGTTTTTGGCACATTCCAGGCATAATAACATGTAAATATTTTCATGAAGCACCCTCATTAGCATGTTGAGACAAATGCGGCGTATATAAATGTATATGCCTATGCAAATGCAGTCGGGCCACTGTATATGTAAATGATCTACAATGATCCAATTTAGCATCTCTTCCCATAAATAAAAGGGGGTATTGATGCGTGCTATTTGTTGTAGTGTATAAAGGCTAGAAAGCCCTACATCACAGAAAGCAATCTATCTCCCGGCTTTTAGTGACAAATACAAATCACCCAAGTCTTGCTCGGTGGTTTATAAATGTCACTGGAGTCTCTCTAATAAATTATAGCTTTTAATGTACACTTGGATGCACTTCACTTCATCACACATATCCCTTGCACTCCATCCATCTCTGTGGCTTTTTTTGTGATGGGTTTATGCACACCAGAGCTACGGGGATTTTTTTTTTGTTCTTTGTTGTTTTATTTTTACATATATTATTTGCATGCTGTAAACAAAATAGCAACAAACAGCCAAGTCTACCTAGCGACAGTGCTCCTTCCTTCTTCCCTCAGTTTATAATTTAATGATCTGGATTTTTTTTTAATGATGATCATATATTCTTTTCCCTACAGGCATCTATTTCCCAGAGTCAATTCCATCATTTATTCATAAGGGTATGTCTCAAGTACAAGGTAGCATTACCAGGCTGGCTTGACAGTACCTCCATACACATGAGCAGCATTCATAATTTATGAAATTTTCTGTGGTGGTGAGGGCTGAATAAACCTGAGGTCACATCTCTGGGAAAAGCAAAGCATGCCATTATACCAGATGAGGGATAACTGCATTTGAAAATGAACCCCGTCGCTGCCAGGCAGACCTACTGTGCACTGTGCTGGAATCTTCTGCATTGCATTCTTCCAAAACACAGCACAGGGCTCCTTGCATAGCTGTATTGACAGGCATTCAAGTTTAAAATACAGACAATTTCCAAGCAGGTATAATGACAATTGTTTGCCTAATATTTCCTGTTTCTGTGCACGCAATCCATGCTGTATAGTTGATTTTGCCAAGACTTCAGCATGCTTTCTTTACCTTCTGCCCAGAGATCTCTGCTCAGGCAAGCACACTCGGCTCAGCTGAATGGCTCATATCGTCCTATTCAAAGAGGAAGGGAGGCGGTAGTCTCCTGTTTTTAAAGGAGTCATCAGGCAACCCCCCCTCATTCCACTTACCCAGGGCCTCCTACAGCCCCTTGCAGCTAACATGTCCCACGCTGCAGCTCCACTCTAAGTCACTGGCCCGGGGTCCCCGCCGGTGCAGAGGCCGACCTCCTCCAGTGCACCTGCGCAAGTCCACGTTGTCTGCGGTGTACTGCGCAGGTGCAGAAGTTCTGCGCCTGCACAGTACACGGTGGACAACGTGAGCTTGATTGACATTGATGCTCAAGCAGGCACAGTAGAGACGACCTTGAGGTCGCCCTCTGTACCAACGGAGAACCTGGGGCTGGTGGCTGAGAGCGGAGCTGCGGCATGGGACATGTCAGCTGCAATGGGCTGGAGAAAGGCCCGGGTAAGTAGAGTGGGGGGGTGGGGTGTTTGCCTGATGACTCCTTTAAATAGTAATTGGTTAAAATAATGCTCTAAGGTGCCCAAACATCAAATGATGTATGGGCAGATCGACCATGAGACAGAGCTCTCTTTGATCAAATCTGATCAGAGAGAGATCTGTTACCTGCCCATACACTGCAGGCCAATTCCCGATCAATTAAATCCATTAGGAATTGGCCTAGTGACGCTGTCTTGTCGGCCTGATGCTGTCCCCTCTAATGTTAAATGTGCCCTCCGAATATCTTCTTAACTTGGAACGTAGCTCTTGGGTAAGAACCTTTGAAATGTTCCTGAGCCCTTGGTCTCTTTTTTTCAGTTAGTCATAGAACCGCAGGCTCTCCTCGTCCCATACTTTACTCTTCTCGTCCTCCTATCCTTCTCACACCTTTCCTCTCCCTTACTTCCTCTTTTTCCTCTTTCCTACCTCTTTATCGCTCACGCTACAGTATCAACTTTATATCATAATATCCCCAACCTTCAATGCACACAAGATGCAATTTAAGGTATCTCCCCCTGCCTCCACTAGCTGCATTATCCTATTGTTTGGAATATGCCTTTGCCCAGCCAAAATTGGTTTAGTGAATGGGTAAGAGTTATATTCCTTATTATTACACCTATAGTGGATTTGTTCCTTATGGTAATACAATTACCACAAATTGCACCCCTGTTTTATCCTATTTGTCAGTTGTAGCTGTAATGTAATGTTGAATTTTTGTTCTTCCTATGATTCCTGTAGGTGTTTTTCTAAAGTGTTTCCTTTGTGAATGCTGTTTGTTAATGCTTATATGACAACCTTGTTCATTGAATGACGTTTGTACAATTCTTTCCCTTTACAAAATTCAATAAACATTTTTGAAAACAAAATGTGCCCTCCGCTGCCCCTTTACCTGACCGCATCCGATTTGATAATAATTATTATTGAATCAGATGGTTGCTTAGCCCCAAGTTGCTATGGGTACCTTTATCGCCACGCACCCAAACAACCATGACATCTTGCAGCATGTCCGATCGAAATTGGTCGCATTATCGCTAGGGCATGCACTTGGCGGCACTGATTTTCATCTGATTTGATAATAATGATCAAATCGTATAGTAGGTCGGCCACCAAGTCGCTAAGATGTATGGGTACCTTTATAGCTCAATACTAGTTGCCTGGCAGACCTGCTGATTACAGTTGTCCCGAACGGTTCGGCCGCGAACTTATTCACGCGAACATCGGTGGTTGGTGTTCGTGTCGAAACGCGAACTTTATGGCGAGTTCGACCCTCCCCTATACTGCATCATTGGGCTAAACTTTGACCCTCTACATCACAGTCAGCAGACACATGACAGCCAATCAGGCTGCACTCCCTCCTGGAGCCCCCCCCCCCTTATATTAGGCAGCTGCATCGGCCATCATCTCACTTGGTGTTGCTGCAGTAGTGAGAGAAGGGAGAGGAACCTGCAACAGAGACAGGGAAAGCTTAGTTAGGCTCTTGTAGCTTGCTCCTAGCTGATATTCGTTGTTGAAAAGCACCACAAAAAGAGCTCTTTTCAGAGCTAATGTTCTTGTGAAGCATTTTTTTTTCAAGTGCCACTGACACTGCATTATACAGCCCCGTGTGTCACAGCTGGCCCTTGCTAATTGCTTTACTGTGTCAGGCCCAGCACATTCAGTGCCTACCTTTTCATTGCACCGGTGTAACCACACATTGTTGTACCAGCAGTCACCTTTTCACTGTACCTGTGTAACCGCACATTGTTGTACCAGCAGTCACCTTTTCACTCCACCTGTGGAACCGCACATTGTTGTATCAGCAGCCACCATTTCACTGCACCTGTGTAACCGCACATTGTTTACCAGCAGTCTCCTTTTGACTGCACCTGTGTAACCGCACATTGTGTTACCAGCAGTCACCTTTTCACTGCACCTGTGTAACTGCACATTGTTGTACCAGCAGTCACCTTTTCACTGCACCTGTGTAACCGCACATTGTATTAGTCAATATGGACAAAACAAGAGGCAGAGCCAGAGGCAGGCCACCCGGCAGGTCTGTTCGAGGTCAAGGTGGTGTGATTTTGTGCAGCCCTGGACCAAAGAACAGTGTTCAGAAGGCATGTGCCATTAACTCCCAAGATTGCCAGGACGTACTTGACTATTTAACACAGAACACCTCATCTTCCTCAGCTTCCGCACAGAACCGTGACATATCTTGCTCCGTAGCCACCACTGCTACTACTAGCATCACATCTGGCCCATTTGACACTTCGTAGGAGTTATTTGGTGGGAAATTAACTGATTCACAGCCATTCTTGTTACAAGATGACGGCGCTAAGCATGTTACACCACCACCTCATATGTCTGAGTTAGGCGCCAGTATGGACCTAAGGTGTGAGGATGATGAAGTACCTGTTGTTGGTGCAGTTTCGGAGGTGTCTGATACAAGCAAAGCTGTGGAGGAGGATGATGATGATACTGCCATGGATGTCACGTGGGATCCTAATAGACATGATGACCAGGGGGGCAGTTCAATCTCTCCATGGTGCGCACCAGTCTAGCATGGCCGTCACTACACAAACAGCTGTTTGGGGTGTGTTACACAGTGAGTTTAGTCTGTCAGTGTGAAGCAGTACACTAATTACACTACCTGATTGATGTATACACATGCAAGATGTTTTAAAGCACTTTAGGCCTCCAATTTAGCAATAAAATATGATTTATGCCCTTAAACCCTGCTGTGTGTCAAATCCGTATTTTTCTCCGGGACTTTTGGGCGTGTATCCCACTCCGCCTTGCCCCCCTACAGGTGTTAGACCCCTTGAAATATCAAATATCTTTTCCATCACTTTAGTGGCCACAATTAGTGTTTGTAGTTTTGAAAGTTCACCTGCCCATTGAAGTCTATGGTGGTTCTAAAAGTTTGCATGTTCGCAAACTTTTTTGCATGTTCGAGTTCGAGGTTTGCGAACCAAAATCGGAGGTTCGAGACAACTCTACTGCTGATCTGTTTAGAGACAGAAGTAACTGAATCACACACATGAAGCAAGCATGCAGCTAATCCAGTCAGACTTCAGTCAGAAACATCTGATCTGCATGTTTCTTCAGGGTCTATGGGTAATAGTGTTATGCTAGGTACGCACATTGCAATTTCCCATCAATTGACAAATCAAGTTGAGGAATCGGCCAAATCGATAATTTCCAACGTTTTCAATCTGCTCCCAATTGAAAATCGATCTTGTTATCAATTGGGAACAGATCAGTCATGTCAGAAATTATTGATTCAACCCATTGATCTCATGGGAAATTGCATCATGTGTACCTAGCATTAAAGACAGATAATCAGCAGGACAGCCAGGCAATTTGCATTGTTTCAAAGGAAGTAAATATGTCAGCCTTCATATTCCTTTTGGTTCAGGTATTCTGCAATGCTGTGTATTGTCATCATAAATAGTCCATTTGAAACATAATAATGTCTATAGAAAGATTTTAATCATTTTCATCAAGGCCTAGTAGTACTCAATATTTAGAATTCAATAGGAAGAATTCTTCTTCAGACTGATATTAACAAGGACAATGATCAACTGCCTGAAAGGATGACCATGGAAGTATATCACCTGGGACAAATATAGCTGTTTACATTTTTTCATTAAAGTCAATAGGGAATTTTCGAATGAAAGTCTATGGGGAAAAAATGGGGTCTTTGGGGGGGCCGCCACAGGGGCACAGAGAGTGGGATTGCCAAAATACATATTTTTAATGGTGATAACACCAACAATATGTGGTCTGAGTTTGGGAAGTGCAACTTCAAAACTGTATGAGTGGCAGCGATATGGTGTCATTTCTGAAGAAACCACATGATATTGCCTATTTGTCTGATTGGCTTAATGTGGCTCCGCCCACCTTACCAAATTTTAACCCGAGTCACCCAGTGACCCATGTTGCCAAGTTTGGGAATTCTGGCTTTAATTTTGTGCGAATTACAGCGATTTACATTTTCTCATTGAACTCAAAAGGGAAATCTGATTGGTTGTAGCTCCGCCCACTTTTTTGGATACCTAAAATGTGACAATTTTTCAGCTTCACTCCATGACCAAGTGACCCAAGTTTAGTGAGTGTAACTGCAAAACTGTACGAGTTGCAAAAGTTTCAAATTTTCCAATGGAAGTCTATGGGAAAAATGGGGTCTTTGGGGGTCACCAGAGGGGCACCAAGGGTGGGATTGTTTAACAGAGCAAGAGCAACCTATTCGGGTATGAGCCGAACAAGTGTGCAGTTTCATAATTCTACTCCTAAAACTCTGGGAGGAGTAGTGTATAGAAAATTGCTAAATTTTCATTGCCCGTTGGTAGCTCCACCCACTTTGGAGTGCCTCCCAAAAGTACATTTTTTTTACTTGGGGTGACACCAACAATATGTGGGTTGAGTTTGGGGAGTGTAGCTTAAAAACTGGAAGAGTGACAGCGATTTGAAAATTTTCCCTGTCAAAGTCAATACGAAAAAGGGGTCTTCGGTGGTCCGCCGCATTGGCGTGGTGGGTGGGAATACTTATTAAAGCAAGAGCAATGTACTTTGCTATAAGGTGAATAAGTGTGGAAAGTTTGGCTCTTGTACCCCTAAAACTGTAGGAGGAGTAGCATATAGAAAATGGGGGGCCGCCAAATATAATAATACATTGTGTAAATAACACTGACAGCAGAGCATAAATAAGAGCAGAGGATACAACTACAAGCACAAAAGTAGCAGCAGAGGATAGACAAAATAAAGAGCAGAAAAATGACAGGCTTGAACACACAGTCAGACATTATATACACCGGCGCAGCCAGATGACATCACTGTAACTGTAACTGTACTCTAGCACAAGCTAATTTGCATACTGCACAGTGATTGGAGAAAGGAGCAGCTGGAGAAAGGAGCAGTTGGAGGAAGTAGGAATCAGCTGGATGGCACTGTAAATATGCCAACCAACACATGGCTGCGCTGTCTACTAGCATGCAGTATCAGAAATAAGGACATCTGACAGGTATAGTACAGCAAACATACATATTTATTTATTAAATCAGTATTAATCAACACATCAGATATTTTTACAGAATACAGTGTTAAGGTTACTTCCGCTTTAAGGACCAGAGGGTGCTGGTACAGTAAACCGCCGCTCCCCGATGAATCGCCGCTAAAATCCGCCACTCCCGCCGGTCGCGTCACTCTGTCCCCGCCGCAGGCTGCTTTCTCTGCCATCTCTATGACGGCAGAGCGCTGTGCGCCGGTCAGGAGCCGCTTTCATGGGGGGGGCGCGGTGAATGGGACGTAGAATTTACGTCCGATCAGAACCGCAGCGCCACCCGCCCGCCGTAGATTTAAACTGCATCGGCCCGCAGGTAGTTAAAGTCGAACTAATCCCAGTCAGCAAAATCAAATCCATTACGGTACATGGTTTGCCCTCTAGTAGTTGAGAACACTAGTGCAGATCTTACCTGCTCTTATTTTTGTTTAGTACCATTGCCAGTAAAGGCAGAGTTTCCCATTGCTAATCTGATGCGGGGAAATGCTCCGTACTCTGCTCAAGTGGAAATAGGCCCTAAACAAAAATAACAGCAGATATTGTATTGCGATGGAATTGCCTGCGGTCGTTTATTTGGGCTGTAAGCCCTTGCATTATGGTACTCTGTAAAATTTTGCAAGATACTGTATATTATATACTGTACGTGTAGATAGGGAAAATAAAATACCATACATTAAATGGACTTCACTCTTCTATACTGCAACAAACCTCTTTCTTAAACGTTTTAGTGATTTTACAAAATAGTGCATTACTAGTTTAAATAACCTTGACCTCAGTGGGTCTACACGCACTAATATATTACTATAAATCAATGATAAAAATTCCCTGCATCCCAGAAAGATGCTAATTTTAATAAGGCTACAGATTACCTATCAACATGGTGACCCAGAGCTCCTAGGAGCAGAGCCGGCCTTTGGGGGTGGCAAGTGGGGCAATCGCCCCAGGCCCGTCGCCTGAAGAGGCCCCGCACCCTCTGCAGCGGTGGGGAGAGCGAGCATAGTAGTTAAAACTTGCGTGTCTTCCTCCGATCCTCACAGCTACCCTCTATTTCCACTCCCAGCATCTGTGTATTGGTAACAGTGCCCCCTATAATGACGTGACCGCATGTCACAACAGGGGGAGTTGTTACCAATACACAGATGCTGGGAGAGGAAATAGATGGTAGCTGTGAGAATCGGATGAAGACACGTGAGTTTTAACTACTATGCCCACTCTCCCCACCGCTGCAACCACCTTCATATCTAACCTGTACTGCAGGCCCCTATCTAATCTATGCTGCAGGGCACCTATCTAATCTATACTGCAGGCACCTATCTAATCTATACTGCAGGCTCCTTCTTATCTAATCTATACTGCAGGCACCTATCTAAGCTATACTGCAGGAACCTATCTAATCTATACTGCAGGCACCTATCTAATCTATACTGCGGGGCAGCTACCTATCTAATCTATACTGCGGGCACCTATCTAATCTATACTGCAGGCTGGCACCTATCTATCTAATTTATACTGCAGGCACCTATCTAATCTATACTGCAGGCACCTATCTAATCTATACTGCAGGCACCTACCTATCTAATCTATACTGCAGGCACCTATCTAATCTATACTGCAGGCTGGCACCTATCTAATCTGTACTGCAGGCAGGGCCGGATTTGTACTCTTTATCGCCCTAGGCCACTGTCCCCAGCCGCCCCCTTCAGTATAGGTAGCGAGATGACCCCTCCCTCCTTCCCTCTAGTGTAGGTAGCCTTATGACCCCCCCCCCCCCCCAGTATAGGTAGCCAGATGACTCTTCCCCCTCTTTCCCTCCAGTATAGGTAGCCAGATGACTCTCCCCCCCCCCCCCTTCTCTCCAGTATAGGTAGCCAGATGACTCCCTTAATCCCTCTTTTTCCCAGTGTCACTTATTTTTCTGCTTATCTCCAGTCCATAGCTGCCAGCCACAATGCAAATGTGCACAGAGAGCAAGGTGGCTGCTGCACAGGCAGCTAGCAGCAGAGTACTTGCAATGCAGCATTTTCAAACTTGCAAATGCTGCACTAGTTTAGCCTGCTGCTTTGGTGCCCCTGCTCCTGTGGTGCCCTAGGCCATGGCCTAGGTGGCCTTGTCCTAAATCCGGCCCTGACTGCAGGGCACCTACCTATCTAATCTATACTGCAGGCACCTATATAATCTATACTGCAGGCTGGCACCTACCTATCTAATCTATACTGCAGGCACCTTCTTATCTAATCTATACTGCAGGCACCTGACCTACCTATCTAATCTATACTGCAGCCACCTATATAATCTATACTGCAGGCTGGCACCTATCTATCTAATTTATACTGCAGACACCTATCTAATCTGTACTGCAGGGCACCTACCTAACTAATCTATACCGCAGGCACCTATCTAATCTATACTGCAGAGTACCTACCTACCTATCTAATCTGTACTGCAGGGCACCTACCTATCTAATCTGTACTGCAGGGCACCTACCTATCTAATCTATAGTGCAGGGCACCTACCTATCTAATCTGTACTGCGGGGCACCTACCTATCTAACCTTTACTGGAGGCACTTACCTATCTAACCTATACAGAGTGTGTGCTTCCACAGCATGTGTGTGTATCCACAGCATATGTCTCTAGGCCCCGCATATGACACTCACCCCAGGCTCCGCGTACTCTAAGGCCACCTCTGCCTAGGAGAGTGTAAGGGGCTACAAAGGACCAAAAAACCCTCTTACTAAAATGCTATGCAACACAAAAGTTTGCCTTCTTAAAACAGAAAGTATTTGCGATAATTCAGATTGGAGTGAGCATATGATGTCTCCCACAATGCATCACTGCTGAATATGCAAATCATTCGTTGTAGTCCCTGTAAGCTAGCCACACCTCCAGAACAGCTGGAAAGCAATGATGTGTCAGCGTGTAAATTGTACAGTGCCACAACAAACCAACATGCATACAGACTGTTTCGAACTGGCTGATCCTCATCAGTGCATGGCATGGATTAATGTGGCTAACAACTGATTTTTTTAGGGGAACATGTGGTTATTAATATGTCATATGAAATGTTGTCAGGGCAGGTTAATGATTCACCTCTGCTAAAATATATTCATGGTATTCTACCAAATAGGGAGCATGGAGGAGTGCAGAAAATAGGATTTCCTTTCACTAGGGAAAAGATCTTTGGGTTTCTCATGGTATTGTTTCTGCCTAATCCACCCACCTCCGTGTGAATTCAGAGCTGTTTTGCTCATTTATCAAGCAGATTCACTACAAATGGGATGTGGTGGGGGAGTCCTGAGATTGTGACTAATGTGGACTATTGGCATTTAGATTTCTGCCACTCCAGCTAACTCCCTGCGTTGTTCAAATGCATCAATTGTAAGGAATGAGGCAGACAAATTGCCAGCTTGAATGTCAACGTAAAAGTGAAAAGAGCCTAAGAGATCTGGACGGAATGCAAGTACCAGACCAGTGAAAACAACATCACTTTGTATACTTGTTTGCAAGCAAATGCAGTTTGCTGGAATTGTTTCTCTTTATTTTAGCCAAATTGCCTTTCATTCTTTTGGTAAAACAAGAACTAAGCTAGTACCTAATTTATTTATTATTTTTAACGCACAACTCCAGGAAGGTTTATGTTAAGTTTAGATAGGATGGAAAGAAGGATTTTTTTTCAGTTTTTTTTTATTTACTAGACAGGAAAGGAAGTCTTCTTTCATTTCCTGTTTCTGGTATCTTTAACCATCGCTGCCACATTGACATTTTCTGTTGTAGTTTTCAGAGTACACATAATAACATAATACACATAATAAGACTGGATTTGAGATATATATATATATATATATATATATATATATATATATATATATATATATATTTATATATATCTCACAAAAATGGAAGCTATCTTGATCGATCACTAATCAGGAGAGGTGGGAAGAAGGGTGCAGGTGGGGCTGTTGGGCTATGCTTGAACTGGAGCCACATAGTATATGTCAACTTACTATTTATAAGGCCCAGGAGACTGCGGGAACCCGGTTTGTCCCCAATGTTATTTTTTTATGCCTCTCGCCTTGTAATTTCCAGGCGCTCATACTTAAATTGAATTAATTTGAAAATATTTATTTAATTTATCAAATTAAAATAAACCATACTTAGGGTGACTAATATCTAAAGAAATCTGAAATTTTATCAGATTTCTCATGAAAAAAAAAAAGCTTGATTTTTCTGGTCTGTATTTTTTTGTACAACCGATCCTTTCACACTGTGGGCCTGTTGCAGGAAAAGCCAGAAAAATTATTATTATTATTTAGTATTTATATAGCACCAGCATCTTACACAGTGCTGTACAGAGTGTGTTGTCTTGTCACTTAACTGTCCCTCAGAGGGGCTCACAATCTGATTCCTACCATAGTCATCGTGTAGTGCATGTATCATAGTCTAAGGCCAATTTTAGGGGGAAACTAATTAACATCTCTGAATGTTTTTGGGATGTGGGAGGAAACCAGAGTGCCCGGAGGAAACCCACGCAGACACAGGGAGAACATACAATCTCCTTGCAGATAGTGCCCTGGCTGGGATTTGAACCAGGGATTCAGCGCTGCAAGGCAAGAGTGATAACCACTACGCAGTGGGTATTACACTATTATCGCCGCACACGCTGGTATATTAATGCTTACAGAAACACGTGTTACCATATCAAGGTGCATTACAGCGGTAATGTGTGTGGTGCTAATAGTGTAACAATAACAATAAAAACGCACTAATACACAGTGCAATTATTTTTGAGTGGAGATTTCACGCATGTTTAAAGCTACATACTCACCTCGCTACCCAGGAGGATAGATGCTAGCCACATATGACGACGACAAGCGCTCCCTAATCCATTTTTCTGGTGCAAGGTATGCACGACAGCACACGACGGGCACGAACGAGACTTCAAGCAATCATGGTAGTTTGAGTGGAATCATCAGGGATCTTAAAGAGAACCCGAAGTGGACAGATGGGGTGCAGATGGGACACAGGGGCATGTTTCTGCTTCATGGGATGCTGCTGTGTCCCCACACTGCCGCTCTCTGCCCCTCCACCGCCGCGCTATAGCCCCTGAGATTGGCGACATTATTTTTCGCCATCTCGGAGATAAACACAGGGAGAGGGATTCCCTGTTCAAAACACCTGCCAGAGGCATTCCTGCAGGGTTTCCAGAGCTGCCATTAGGCATCTCTCTCCCCCTGACCACGCCCCCTGACGCTCCCCAGCCTCCCTGCATGTTGGATGAGAGAATGAATCTCTCATCCCAACGTTGTGACCTTTGGTCACGAAAGTGAAAGTGGGCCAGTGCGGCCCACCAGAGCTGCGTTTTTTGCAGCTACCTGATACGCTCAGCCCCACGGATCAAGTAGCCTACTTTTTTAATTTTCTGATCCCACCTCGGGCTCTCTTTAAAGATCCACCGTGATGGTCGTTATTGATGTGCGACACTAAACAACATTTTTGTGATCGCACGCCTGTACCCACGTGGCAAGGTTGAAGAAACGATTGATTGTTGCTCAAAGTATCACCAGTCATCGGAAAAATAGGTGGGAAAATTGTGTCGTGGGTACAGGTACATTACATTCCGTGGGGATAACACATTGGATGCAGTATTTTACCAGTTTCTAGATGTGGTGCAAGCAGAAGTCTAGGGACTGTATGCTGCACTGCATGTGTCGCATTGCATCGAAAAACGAGCAATGTGAGTTTCCATCATCGTTACATTGCAATCCTATCTTTCTGGATGTGAAATGCAAAGCATGTAGTGTGAAAATAGCCTTGTGCTGAGCAGCGAAGCTCAGAGATGGGGGTGCTGGAAATGTGAAGATTTGGCATTGGAAGAATCAATGGATGGAAGCAGGAAAATCGTGCGCATATGAGAAGTCGAAAAATCCAGAGCCGCCATTGACTCTAATGTTAAATATCCACTATTGGGTGCAAAACTGAACGAATCGGGCGCCCGTTAAACTCTTTTGCGCCTATTGTTATTTATCATTTTTTACATAAATAAGATGGAAAATATTGTTATAAAGTTTGTTTTCACAATTATCATTTTTTTATTATCGTTTTAACTTTCCAATATTTTGATATTGCATGTTTTTATTAATTTTACATTCATTTTTAGAATTATAATTACGTTAATTATCGTTTTGCCATGTAATTTTACTTTTCTATTTTTACATTCTTTGAGATTTTTAATTTCTTTTTTAGAATCATGATGTTAATTATCTTTTTGACATGTAATTTAACATTATCATTTTTAATTGTTTTTTATTTTTTATTTTGGGGTATTAGGGTTGGGCACCACCAGGGAGAAGTCTTAGGGTTAGGAACCACCAGGGGGGGTCTTAGAGTTAGGCACTACCAGGGGAGTCTTAGGGTTAGGAACCACCAGGAATGGTCTTAGGGTTAGGCACTACCAGGGTGTAACAAACGTATCTGGTCTTGTCTATGGAGGCTGTTCTGATGTGTTGAGCAGCTGGAGGAAGCTTCCTCTTCCTCTTTTGTCAGTCGCATCCCCGGCTCCCCTGTAGTTGTGAGTCAGCATGCTTGCATCCCCGGCTCCCCTGCAGATGTGGGTCAGTGGGTTGTTTCTGGCAGTCTCCCTAGGAGGACACGCGCAGCTCAGCTGCCTTTATAGGTTAAGGAGGCGTGTCCGAGATGTGCCAGCTGATTCCTGCGGTCAGTTGACACTTGCTGCGGGGATGTTGCTGATTGGTCTGATTTTCCTGGGGGCTTGGTCTGTGCTCTATTCCTGCTATATAAGCCCTGGGCATTCAGTTACTCACGGTCCGTTATAGCCATCAGTTCGCTGAGCACTGGACCTTGTCTTGCTACTGTGCCTAGTCAGCTAGTTTTCAGAGCTATATATATATATATATATATATATATATATATATATATATATATATATGCAGACTCTGCCGATATATAAGTACTCCAGTTAGACCAGTTTTATATATATTGTAAATTGTATATTATTCTGATTGTTATTCTGTGTATGACTCGGCTAAACCCTCACTCTGATTCTGTCTCCTCCTTGTCTGCACCTCAGCCATCTGATCTAAGGCCCAGTGCACACCAAAACCGCTAGCAGATCCGCAATACGCTAGCGGTTTTGGGAGCTGATTTCAGAGCGATTCTAGGTATGTTTAGAGAGGTTTTCTAAACATACCTAGCGGTTTTGCGTGCGTTTTTGTGTAGCAGATTACACATATTGTTACAGTAAAAGCTGTTACTGAACAGCTACTGTAACAAAAATGCCTGGCAAACCGCTCTGAACTAGCGTTTTTCAGAGCGGTTTGCGTTTTTCCTATACTTTACATTGAGGACGAAACGCTTCCGAAAACCGCAAACGCGCAGCAGGAGGCGCGTTTGCGGCTTGGCAAAAACCGCAAACCGCCGGTGTGCACCATCCCATTGCAATACATTAGACAAGCGTTTTTAGAGGCGGATGCGGCCGGCGGATCGCTCCAAAAACCGCTCGGTGTGCACTGGGCCTAAGTGTATGACCTCAGCCTGTTTAACGTTTTTGTCTCTGTCTCAACCTCTCAACCTTCTGTACTTTAGCCATCTGACCACCTGTGTATGATATCAGCCTGTTATTGACCTAGCCTTGCCTCAGTCCTATTGTACCACAGTAATTCTGACTACACATGTATGACTTTAGCTGATGATCTGACCACGATTTATCTTATACTCAGTGTATACATAAATACCCAGCGTTACACAGGGAGGTCTTAGGGTTAGGCACCACCAGGGGGGTCTTAGGGTTAGGCACCACCAGGGGTAGTCTAAGGGTTAGGTAGAAGGAGGTTTCTGTGTGAGAGTAGGGTTAGGTTTAGTATTAATAAGACAAACTTTAACTTTTTTCAATCACCTAAATCAGCACCACTAAAATATCAATAATTTGATTGATGGAAATGTGTTATATTGTATTTAAAAAAATCAGCCACTAAAATTTTACTGAAACGAAAATATATGATTAAGATTACAACTAATGTTTTGTACCATTTAATTTATACTTTACATGTATTTTTACGGTAGCATGTTATTGATGTCAGATGGAAACATGATTAAACATAAACTATGTCTCTCTGGAATAATAACAATAGTTAAAAATGAATATTAAACAAAGTGATCATTTAAAACTAAATGTATTTGTAAACCAATATTTTTTGTAATGATCCGCTCAGCTGGCTGCACGGGCAGACAGCTGTTTGACCATTCCTTAAGTCTGAGGGCTGCAGGTCTCTGGAAAAGAGACCTGTCTTTTCTTTGCAAATTTCAGACCTGCTCTGCTGCTGAGGAATTTGCATACATTTGTTATGCAAATTGCCTACCTGCCTCCTTTGAAGGCTGGCAGTATAAAAGCCATGTTCTCCCAGAATCCTTGGCTGGTCATCCTTCAAGGTTTTTTTCTGATGAACTCTCCTAGAGTATCAGCCCTGTTTGTTTGCTACAGTTTATCTTAGAGTAATTCTTGGGACTGCACTAGGCAGCTCCTCTAGTGCAGTCAGGTTGCTATATCTGTTTTGTCTGTGTTGCCTCTCTCCTGCGATTGTCCTGGCGTCAGCGGTGGTCGACAGGAAATCGTTCTGTCTGTCTGGGGGTGCTAACCAGAGCAGCGGTTGCTACTGGTCGCCCCTTTTGTTCATCTGTCTGGATCGCACTTGCCCTAATGGTAGTGGCAGTGCCTCCTTCTGTATTCTGCCTCAGGGGTGCTAACCAGAGCAGCGGTTGCTACTGGTAGCCCCATCTGTTTGTCTGTCTGGATTGCATTTGCTCTGGCGGAAAGAGCAGTGGATCCTGCTAAGCCTATTCCTGTACTCGGATCACACTTGCTCTGGTGGAAAAGAGCAGTGGATCCTGCTAGCTCTGTTTTCCTACTTGGTTCACACTTGCTCTGGTGGAAAAGAGCAGTGGATCCTGCTAGCTCTGTTTCTGTACTTGGTTCACACTCGCTCTGGCGGAAAGAGTAGTGGATCTTTCCTGTTCTGTCCCTGAACCCGGATCGCACTCGCTCTGGCGGAAGAGCGGTGGATCTGATCTGACCTATTCCTGTTTTCCGTTCGTCTGTCTGTCTGGAGCAAACGCTTGCGGTTGCCTGAGGTAAGGCAGCCGTTTAGCAAGCGTTCCTGTTATTTGTTCATTTGTGTTCTTTTGTTAGTCAGGGTGGCGTGCTTGTCTCTGTTGCGCTTATAGTGCGGAGACCGCGCCGTAAACGCGTTCGCTGTTGCGAATGAGTGCAGTGTTTGCGTTTAGCTAGCGTTTGTTATTTTCCTTAGCTTTTTATTGTTGTTTGCTGTGCCTTTGCTACTCTCGTGTTCTGTTCAGCCTTGTGTCACTTCTGGCAATCGCCTTTCTCCTGCGATTGCGTTCCTGCTTTGTTTCTACGGATGTGTGTTCACCGTCGCTGGGTGGCAACTAGATTGGGGAACACACATTTAGTCTGTCTCTGTGCTCTCTCTCTTAGAGGGCTATCGTGCCCTACTTTGCCTTATCTGTACAATTCCCATCTTGCATCTGTGGCCGTGCAGAGGCTGTGCTTGTCTGCACTCCACAGCTCCATCTGCTGGTGGGAATTGCCCTCTACTGGTGCATTGCACCTAACCTGGGTTCTCCAAATTACACGTTTATGGAGGTTTTCCGCAGTGTCAGCGCGCCTTCTGTGCGCTGACCACGGAAATAAAAACCCACAAACATTACATTTCTATACTTATTATTGCAAAATAAGGAATTTGGCTGTATCCTTATTTCATAGCGCCTCTATTTCATGCATGCCATTGGATACCAACAGATACAGATGGAAGAAGTGCTGCAGCCCATGCATAGCCACATGGAGGAGAGCCACTCGAAGTAACTCTAGGGTTAATAGCCCCATAAACATTTTGCTGTGTGGCTCCATTATTTCTGGTTACAAACTCCCTTCCTATCATTATTCAGGGATGATTTTGGGGATAGTCAGTTTCCCTGGTATAAGGGAAAGAATCCAGGCAGATGCAAGAAGAATAAAGTCCATGTTGCTAGTGTAGTGGCGAGTGAGAGCCACTGTGTCGCTGACTTTATTATGTAACAAATGTAGTTTGCCATCTTAAAACAGAAGATATTTGCAAAAATTCAGTGCAACTCCTCCTGTGTCTGGTGTCTTTATGAATTGCCGATGCGAGCGTTTGTACCTCTTAATACAGCCGTATGTAGTGACATCACTACATGCGACGGTGTCACATAGTACAGGTGGAGGTCAGGAGTCATCCCAGTATGATAGGTGAGCTTGCCTCACTCACCACGGGCCTGAGGGGAAGGGGCACAATACACAATTTCATGGGGAGGAGGGCCCGGCAGGTGGAGGCGAAGACACTAGGGCGATATCCAATAGATCTCATGCCAAAATCTATTGGAAATCTGTCTGCAGTGTGTAGGTAGGTTATAGAGCTAACCCAGATCAGATTCGATCAGAGAGGGATCTATTTGATGGTCGATCTGGTGGCCATTTTCTAATGTACAGCCACCTTTAGAATTTGATCAGGCTGTATACCTCTTTGCTCATGTTCTTTGTTATAAACCATTTACAGCTAAAAAAAAAAAAAAAAAAAAAAAGTTTTACAAGTGCTCGTTGCAATTATTTTTTTTAATTTTTAAATCTTTATTTATGATGATTTCAGGTATTTGCAAGACCTACCATACAGTGAATATCGGGGTTCAAATTCAATACACTACAGTCTACCAGAATTTTGTAAATGAAAATGCCTTATTATAATGTACTCCACTTTGCACTAGTTATGTCCATACATAAATGTTGTATGCGCTCCTCCAAATGCAATTCTCCTTTATATTCCAAAGTGCAGGCCCTCATTAGGTGTCTGAGTGGAGAGTACAGCTGGGGAACAATACAATCAGCGGCAGCCTTTTACATGTTAGGTTTGGGAATTCATAAGTAGCCCTGCCCTATCACCACTGATACATTTACAGTGCTAAAGCAGCAAAGTGGTCCCACATCATCAAAACTACCATACACGAGAAATACCTGAAATCAGTCAATAGAATGACACCGACACTGCCATCTGGAGACAGGAAGGATTTGTTTCCCCTTTTAAGGCTAATTGACCCAAACCCTATAAGAAAGGGATCACACTTGTGTTTGTAGCAACCACAGACGGTTCCCCACAAGAGTATTTTGAATGCATTTTAATGCATGCATTTCATTTTTTTTTTCAGTAGCCAGTGATTTCAATGAGGAATGTGCTGTGTGGAAAAGTAGTGCAGGTTGTATCTTTTTTTCAATAGTATGAAGAATTGCAGATGCCTCCAGAAAACGCAGTGGCCCCATGGAAAAATCAATTACTGCTATTTAAACCTGCCTTTAAAAAATTGGTTTAGATGCATGTTAGTTGGGCTATATGTATAGTTAAGAGCCCTAGTGCATGCCTCCAGTGAGATTTGATGCATAAGATGCCCATTTTAAGGCTCCTTTCACACTACAACTGATGTGTCACAATGGACAATATCATGTCACAATGCAATGCAATTATATTTCATTGGGGCTTTCTTAGGGCTGGTGCACACCGAGCGGCTTTTTCAGCGTTTCTGCAGCGCTTGCGGCTGCGGATTCGCTTGGTCAATGTATCTCAATGGGGTGGTGCACACCAGAGCGGGAGGCGTTTTGCAGAAACGAAAAATGCCGGGGTGAGGCATTTTTGGATTTCGGATGCGTTTCTGCCTCAATGTTAAGTATAGGAAAAACGCAAACCGCTCTGAAAAACGCCTGTTCAGAGCGGTTTTGCCGGCGTTTTTGCTGCAGAAGCTGTTCAGTAACAGCTTTACTGTAACAATATATGAAATGTACTATACTGAAATCCGCTGCAGCAATCCGCAAAACGCTAGCAAAACGCCATAGAAAAATAAGAAAAAGCGTTTCAAAATCTGCTAGCATTTTGCGGATCTGCTAGCGGTTTTTGGTGTGCACCAGGCCTTACTGTTACTTTTGCAGCGCGAAGAGTGCAAACCTAAAATGCAATGTTCAGAGTGCAAGCATAAAGTCTATGCACTGTATGCAGCACTGTACCAATCGCATTGCAGCTATAGGCCGTGATGCAACTGTACTTAACCATTGCATTGTGATCCTATTTTTCAGGATGCGCAACGCAGCGTATATAGTAAGTAGCCTCAGTGTTATCATGGATAGTACATGGAAGGCTGGCTTTAAGGGCTCGTTCACACTGTAGGCGGTTTTTTATTTATTTATTTATTTATTTACATGCGATTTTTAAAATCACCCACCAAAGGCTTGTGCAACGAATATCTATGAGAAGGTTCATATCAGCGCGGGTCGTGCGCTGTTCGTTCAGTAAAGCAGTGTGTGGACCATTTTTGAGGCGATTCTGCTTCAATGGAAAGTATAGGAGAAACGCAAAACGCTCACAAAATCACTTTGTGTAGCGATTGCATTTGCGTTTTTAAGAATAAATACATTGTATTTATTCTTTTACGGGTCACAGAATTCACTTCCTGACTTGCGTCAGGGAGTGAATTACAAAACTGCTCGGAAAAAACGCTTAAAAAAACGCTAGGCACAAAAACGAATTGCCCACCCAAGCGCCGGGAATCAGAAAAAAAGACAACTCAAAAACAGCCCAACGCGGATGGACACGTGAACGGAACGCAATGTGAACAAGGCCTTAAAGAGTAACTGTTAGCCCCCAAAGTGAAATTTAAATCTCTACAGCAATGTTTTATTTAGTATTAAAGTGATCCAAAAAGCCAATGCAGAACTTAAAAATCAATATAATTATGTTACTATGTAGCCTTTTGCCTAAGCTAATGACGCAAAGCCGCATATCTGATACTGATGAGCATGCAGAGCATGCCTATGTCTGCACGACCCCCCTCTCCCCCCTCTCCCCCCCAGGACCAGGTGCCGATCTATTTGCACCACAAACAGCTGACCGCTCTGACAGGGAGAGAGAGCGGCAGCACTTCCAGCGCAGCCACGCAGAGCAGCCGCCGCCGAGTCACATGTGAGACATGTGAGAGAGATGCTCGGTGGCGGCTGCTCTGCCGTGGCTGCGCTGGAAGTGCTGCCGCTCTCTCTCCCTGTCAGAGCGGTCAGCTGTTTGTGGTGCAAATAGATCGGCACCTGGTCCTGGGGGGGAGAGGGGGGAGAGGGGGGTCGGGCAGACATAGGCATGCTCTGCATGCTCATCAGTATCAGATATGCGGCTTTGCGTCATTAGCTTAGGCAAAAGGCTACATAGTAACATAATTATATTGATTTTTAAGTTCTGCATTGGCTTTTTGGATCACTTTAATACTAAATAAAACATTGCTGTAGAGATTTAAATTTCACTTTGGGGGCTAACAGTTACTCTTTAAAGGTATCTATTTTGACAAACTGTGATAACATCATAAGTTGCATCTATTATACTCTACTGCTACTACTACACTAACATCATTAGAGTATCTAAGTAGGCTTTTTTTGCAAACAGTTTCACTGTGAAGAAAGGGGAGTCACATGATGCTGAGGAGCCAGTTGAAACAGCCAGGAAAAGTAGGACTCTTATTTAACCTCCCTGGCGGTATGATTATTTCTGGATATTGGGATCTTTTCCGAACGTTTCAGACCCTAAAATAAGGAAAAAATCATGCTGCCAGAACGCCAGCAGCAGCCCCAGCACTCACTCCCCTCCCTGGGCTCCAGCGCTGCAATTTTCCCTCCGTCCTCCCGGTGGCACTGCAACTCTATTGTGAGATCACTGACGGTGATCTCAACAGAGTGTTTCAGAGCCTCCGAGGACAGGAAGGAGAATGGCTGCCTGCGTCTGGCTTCCCCGGGAGGTGAGTAAAAACGCCTGCTGCATGCCATTGCTCTGCATTAGAGTCCCCGGCAGCTAGCCTGAGAGTAGCTTGGGGTTACCGCCAGGGAGGTTAAGAAAGCAGAAGGTGTTTCACATTGACAGGCACATTTCTCACCTACAATACCTGGTCACCGAATGCTGATATTATAGTAAGAAAGAAATATGCTGTGCATGGTGTACTAAGTATTTTTAGTGAAGGAAGTTGGATGTTTACTCTAAAGGAGAATTTCAAAATGTTTCCATCTTCAAACATCACATCTATTTTTAATTTCCAAGTGGTAGTCATAGTAGTATCCTATTCAGAGCAGGTCATGAGGTTCCATTCTTTAGTCCCAGGGAGCCTGGCACTCCAGGCTGCAGACTTCTCCCGTAGTGTTCTGTCTGTGGGTGAGTGGCAGTCCTGGCCACACCCTCTTTCATAACCTTAAAGAGAACCCGAGGTGGGTTTGAAGAATATTTTCTGCATACAGAGGCTGGATCTGCCTATACAGCCCAGCCTCTGTTGCTATCCCAAACCCCCCTAAGGTCCCCCTGCACTCTGCAATCCCTCATAAATCACAGCCACGCTGCTGACAAACAGCTTGTCAGAGCTGGCTGTGTTTATCTCTATAGTGTCAGTCTGCTGCTCTCCCCGCCTCCTGCAGAACTCCGGTCCCCGCCTGCATCCCTTCCCTCCCTGCTGATTGGAGGGAAGGGGAGGGGGCAGGGCCCGGAGCTATGCAGGAGGCGGGGGAGCAGCTGAGACTGACACTACAGATGTAAACACAGCCTCACAGCACGGCTGTGATTTATGAGGGATTGCAGAGTGCAGGGGGACCTTAGTGGGGTTTGGGATAGCAACAGAGGCTGGGCTGTATAGGCAGATCCAGCCTCTGTATGCAGATAACATTCTTTAAACACACCTCGGGTTCTCTTTAAAGAGGAACTGTAGTGTAAATAACATAACTGATAAAATTGCTTTTTTTTTATTTTTTTTACAATATTAATTTATAGATTATGTAGCCAGTGTTTGCTCATTGTAAAATCTTTCCTCTCCATGACATTCTGAAATTTATCACTGGTGGTGACATCTTTAGTTCTGTCTGGTGATCTGTTCGGTATGTTCCTTACTGAGAGTTCTTTGCACAGAGGGAGATACTGGTTGTTTGGCAGTTGGAAAAAGCTGTTATTTCCAACAATGCAACGAGGTTCACAGACAGAAAACTGTCAGGACCAAGGTCATGACATCACACCGTGGGAGGGGTTTCACCACAATATCAGCCATACAGACTCTCCTAATAATCTTTTTGAGAAAAGGTAAAGATTTGTAATGGGAAAGGGGGTATCAGCTACTTATTGGAATAAATTTCAATCCTTGGTTAAAGTTCCTGTTCCTGTCCTGTTCCTAAGTAAGATGTTGCATCATTTACCTGTAATATAGAACTCTGTGATGTAAAAGAAAAAAGGTGACTACAAAATTGAAGTTTTGGCATTTTTTTAATTGACTCCTAAGATTGCTGAAATGTTTGGGAGTGCAATTTTGCTTTGATTTTTCAAACTTTCACATTGATTACACAATATAAGGACAACACACCAGTAGTTACTCTTTAAATATTACTAAAACAATGAACAATATTTACCCAACAAAAAGTCAGCAGCTGGTACATTCACCAATATCTGTGCTCCAGTTTCCTTATCCTTCATATTTGAATTGTGAATTATCAGCTGACTGGTACATCTGCTGTAACTGAACACGTGTCTATGTATACTCAGATTGAAAGTGACAAGCACCTGATGCAAGGTAAACTGGAGCTTCTGCTAAACAGGTCAAGTGCATTGACATTGCTGATGAAGTCTTTTACATTCCAGCCAAGTTTATGGTTTAACCTATGATTTAACCCCTTCGCTACTCTGGTGTCAAGTAACAAATTGCTTTACAATTGCAGTTTTCCAACCGAGGGCTCTCTTTTTTTGTCATCTGAAAACACATATGCAGGAAAGCATGTCTACAAATTCAAGCGTTCTGCTAAAAAAATCACATTTAAAGTACTGTATAATAAAACCTCTTAAGCCTCATCTACATTCTACACAACACAATTTTCTATCAGATGAACCGGTGATCTGATAAGAAATTACATTGTGTGTAGACGTCCAAATTGTTTCAGATCAATTTTGCATTGATAAGTACCCAAAATCTATTGCGAAATCTATCACAATCCGATTTGAGCGGTTGGAAATGATCTAATAGATCCGCCTAATGCTGGGTACACTCCATGCGTTTTCCAGCTCGATCGATTTTGCAAATCGACGGCAAATCGATTTTGCAAATCGACGGCAGGAACGATCGAAGCCCGAATCGAGCATGGCGGAAATAGTCAAAATTGATCCCGATCGTCCCGCGGATCGAGCGGGAAAACGCATGGTGTGTACCCAGTATAATAGATCCAATCTGACTGAAATTGTACCATGTAGATGAGGCTTTACAGACAGCAGACTTTTGCCACATGTAGTGATTGTTCTGGATTCCACACAGAAAAAAGAACCTGGGCACCAGGTGAGTTGCAAAAATGCATAGAGGAGGGGAGCCATTAGAAACTAAGGATCTTTATAAAGGGGGTGGAGGAGGTGGCCAATAGACATAGATATTGGACCTCAACTTGGTCCCATATTATCAATTCAGCTCACTCTGTATTTTCAGTTTGACACCCATGCTCTAAATGCAGTGCAAATCTATGGGACACGTCAATATAGTGCTGATGCTGCCTGTGACCCCCGCCCCAGATTGATTGTCCCCATCTTTATTTGATCGACCAATTAATTTAAATATTGATAAAAAAGTAATTTTCAATTGATGTTATGGATTTATGACCAATATTTTTAGGACATGCTGGTTCTTTGGACACTTGGAGGGGCAGGGGGAGGGGGGGGAGAGACAGCCGGCAGTACAAAAGTAGCAGCTGGTGAGATTTCAGCAACATGTCTCAGGCCTGGTGCACACCGAGTGGTTTTTGAAGCAATCCGCAAACCGCTTCCGCCTTGGAAAACGCATGGATAATGTATTTCAATGGGCTGGTGCACAGAGCCGGGACAAGGTCCTCCAGCACCCAAGGCTGAGACACCAAAGTGAGCCCCTCCATCCCTCCCACCCCAGCCGTCACACACTGATTGCTATTAGACTACGAGGGCCACAGGGCCCACAACCTCCCCAACACCTTAATATCTAGTTATCTGGCTTGCAGTCACTGCTATGTATCCCCTTTTCTTATTTTTTTCTGCTTCATACACAATTAGGAATGACAACTGAATGAATTGTGCGCCCCCCCTCCTACACTGCGCCCTGAGGCTGGAGCCTCTCCCCTCTGCCCAGCCCTGCTGGTGCAAACTGCAAACGTGGGTCCTGCAGCACTTCAGTGTGCAATACTCAAGCACATTAAACAGGGCCCTCTAATGAGTACACTCATACACTGTGCAGCAGCGCATCCTGACAGCTAACTGCTACATGCATTTTTGTGCACAGTACTGTCCCATTCAGTATAGTTGAATGGGATCAGCGTTGCAATGGAGAACAATGAAGGTGCTGTGCATTTCTGTAAAACATACAGCCAAGTGCATTGCAGTGCAACCCAAGTATGTGAACAAACCCTTACCTTATATTAAATATGCATTTCCCCTTGAAGTAAGGTAAATACCAGATCCAATAAGTGCACTTTATAATATTTATGAAACAATAATTTTTCAGCATGCTAAATAATGTATATTATTTATACAAACTACTCTATACGTGGTCATACAATTTTGATACCAGTAACGCACAGACAAAGGGATGTGTTGCAGTGCGGGGTAATGGCCACGTTGTAAGACAAGGTCCACACTTGACCGTTCAGGATCGGATCCATGTGAAATGGATCCGGTTTGTTTTTGTTTTTTTCCCCCCTCCAATTTAACTTTTTAAAAATGATTGCAGCATACATTTCCAATCTGTGGGAACGTATGCCGGGGGGGGGGGGGTTGGAACTGGAGGGGAAAGCAGCCAGGACGGGGGTTTGACAGCGGTCAGCGGGGGAGGTGGGGTTGCCCCCCCTCCCTCACCTGGGTCCGCTGTCCTTGCTCCCCTCCAGCTATGTGCGTAAAAAGTTGTCTCTCTTGCGTTGCTGCAGGAAGTGACGTGGCGAGCAGAGGAAGTAAGAGAGAAAGTAATCTTCCCCACTCTCTGCCTCCATTACTTTTTAACTACTTACCGACTGCTCCACACCAATTGGCGTGAGCAGTGCGGCAGCCCCAGGACCGCTACCATGCCAAATGACGTGAACGGCCGTTTATGGGGCTAGCACTAGATCGCGTGCAGGCTGCGTGCACATCTCCTCCTTGGAAAGCAGAGCTCAGCTCCGCCTTCAGTCTCTGACTGAAAAAAAGCAACATTTTATGTAAAAATAATACAAATAAATATTTATTAAAAAACAAACAAACATTGGGGGAGCGATTAGACTCCGTCAACAGAGAGCTCTGTTGGTGGGGAGAAAAGGGGGGAGGGGGAAAATCACCTGTGTGCTGAGTTTTACGGCCCTGCAGCTTGGCCTTAAAGCTGCAGTGGTCTATTTAACTAAAAATGGCCTGGTCTTTTGGTGGGGATAACACTGCAGTCCTCAAGTGGTTAAAGAGAGTCCGAAGCCTCCTAAAATGCCCCTTTTTTCAACAAGTCTTATTAAGCATTAATAGATTAGCTGAAACACCACTATCCCGCGGCAAAATGAGGATTTAATCACCCTGAAATACCAGAGCAAAGATCCACAACTTTCAAATTTGTGGATTTTGTTGCCTGCTGAGGCAGAGCTTTGAGCTGCAGCTCTGCCTGCATTCGCGTCAATCTCCCGTGGATCTCTGCTTCCTCCAGCCAGACATCCGTGGGAGATTGCTACAGCTACAGCTCAAAGCTCTGCCTCCAACAGTAAAGAGCCCCTCAATTTGTCCCTGGCATTTCGGGGAGATTAACCACTTCAGCCTACAGTGTTGTTCACCTTATGCATCCAAGCAACTTTCACCTCCCATTCATTCGCCAATAACTTTATCACTACTTATCACAATTAATTGATCTATATCTTGTTTTTTCCGCCACTAATTAGGCTTTCTTTGGCTGGTACATTTTGCTAAGAATTTTTTTTTTCTAAATCCATGTTAACAGGAAGATTAAGAAAGAAATCCTCCCTCTACAAGGCTGACAAGCAGTGATAAGCGCTGATTTATTTACCTTTTCTGGTGTTATGATCACTTCTGCAGCATGTACTGCTGGCTGCAGTTTTACTGAAGACAAGCAGTTTTTGATTTCTTTGCGTGCATTTGCTCGCATAGTTTTGCGTGCGCTTACACTGAGCGTTGATTCCATCTGCAGTCGCTCTGAAGTTAATGACAGGTTAATATGCTTTTGTGAAAACAAACATTGTCTGTTGCAATGGAGCTGCAATCCCTTTCTTGCAGGCTGCATATCATTGTCTGCCCTTTCCTGCTGTCAGCCTGTGATTAATTTACTATTTACCTGTGTGGGAATCTGCATGTCTGCTCCCATTGGATGACCTCAGTATAAAGGACTGCTTCCTGCAGTGCTCCTTGGGCTATCATAGTCTCAGATTCAGTCTGTCACCCTGTCCGAGCCCCCTCCATTCCTAGATCTCGTGTGGACTGCAGACTCCTGCAAAGGGGTCAGTGAGTCCTTCCAGTTCAGCTCTTGTTATCAGCAATTGTTACTTTTCTAGTCTTGCATCATATATTGGTTCATCGCCAATATATATACGCATACTAGCCCGTTTGTTATTTTTCAGGTATTCGTGTTACGTTAATACATCAGTGTCGCTGATATATACGTACTCTAACTGTTTATTTCCTGTGTTCAGTCAGTTCGTTTCCAGCACGTTTTGGTAGGTTGCGCGTATCGTGATCACCCGTGCTTAGCTGGTTCAGTCCTGTTCCTAGTCCTGCTCCAGTTCTTAGTCAGTGTTCCTTGCTTATGTCATATATCGGTTTATCGCCGATATATACATATGTCAGTTAGTCGTTTGTAGTTCATTGATAGCTGTAAAAAATCATACCTATTGTATATTTGTGTGTATTACGTCTGTCTTCTTTGACTCTATTTCCCGACTATTCTGTCCTATCCTTGTGAGGCACGCCACCGCTGCAATCGCATTGGCTGCCTCATTCCATTCTGTCTTGTCTTGAACATTTGCTGTCACTTAAGCAGTGACTAGTTAAGCAAATGTTCATTCTGTTACCTGTCCTGGTCTTCTGAGTTCTGGTTTATGCGCTCAGCGCTGCCTTGCGCTGAGCCACTACAGTGGAAGGATTGTTTGTGGCTGTTCGGATCTACGCCTGCTCTGTGCACCACATCTCCTGTTGGAGTCAGTCCTCTCCTCCACTAAACTGGGGATATCCTGGTTCCTTGTGCTAGCGTGTGTACCTCCTTCTCGTCAGAATCCGCATTGTGTGCTGACCGTGAAGGATATACCACCAAGCTTAACACCTGGCTCCAGCGGGGGCACTGTTGCGGCAAACCATACGGAGATAGTCGTAAATAACCGATCTCTGTCGGGTCCGCTCTACTACGCAGACGCAGGAGACTTGGGCCTGCGCAGTAGAGCAGGCTGACAGCGATTGGGTATTTCCGCCTATCTCCGAGCGGAGAACGGATACTGCGCCTGTGCTGGATCCGGGGAGGTAAATATTTACATGCCCGTTGTTTGGAAGGGCACAGCGAGACCGGCATGGGACACAGGAGGATGGGGAAAGCCTTGATCGGATCCGGAGGCTTCCCCCTACCGAGGTGAGTACACCCCAGGGGAACTTTTTGTAGTTAGTTTCTTTAAAAAAATATAATAATATACTCTCTTGATATGCATATTTAAAAAGTTCAGACCCTTAGGTAACATATTTATGTTGTGTTTTTTTTTTTATTGTACTTTTTGTATTAATTTTTTTTTATTATAAAATGTATTTTAGTAATTTTTGGGGTGGAAGGTAAACAGCTAATTTGAAATGCAATATATTGTAATTATTTAATAAAACATGTTTGTGGGTGTAGTTTACTATTTGTCGACAAGATGGCCACAGTCTAAAAGTCCTGGGAGCGAACAATCTCACTTCCAGGAACTAGAAAGAGGATGGGAAACCTTTTTTTTTTTTTTTTTGCAGAAAGACCGCGGCCTCTGATAAGAGACCGTCGTTTTTTTCTGCGGAGGACTTCGATCGATGAATGGGAACTATATTCCCATTCATTGATCTGGGGGGCTAATGGCAGGTGGCGGGAGCGCACACGATCGCGCACCTCAGGCGGCAGCAGCAGCACAGTCTATCTGGACGGATGTATCCGTCCAGATAGGCTTAAGTGGTTAAAGCCTCGTTTTGCCGCGGGATAGCGGTGTTTCAGCTAATCTATTAATGCTTAACCACTTTACCCCCGCGCGTACGGATTTCTCCGCCCCTTTTTCCATCCTTTCACCCCCAGGGACGGAGAAATCCGTACTCTGCGCACTCCCGCCGCTGTCCGCGCTCCCGCTTGTAAACACGCCGCCCGCCGCTAGTAAACACGCCGCCGCCCGCTCGCCCAGAGATCAACGAACGGGAAAATCCATGCCCGTTCGTTGATCTCAGCCCCGCAATGATCTGCTGCCGCTCGGCTGAGCAGCGCGATCATTGTGAAAAATAACAAAGTCCCAGCCTCTTTCTACTTCCTGCAAGCGTCCGGAAGGACGCTTGCAGGTCGCCTGAAACTATTTTGTAATGTTGCCATCTTGTGGCCAAATAGTAAAACTACACCCTAACCATTTTTTACACACAAATAAACTTGTTTTACACAAAAAAATTAACTCCTTACCTCCCACACTCCCCAATTTTTTTTTTTTTTGTAATTAAAAAAAAAAAAAATTTACAATTTAAAAAAAATACATAAATAGTTACCCTAGGGACTGAACTTTTTAAATATTTATGTCAAGAGGGTATAACACTGTTACTTTATAAACTGCGGGCTTGTAATTAGGGATGGACGCAAAACTGAAAAAAATGCACCTTTATTTCCAACTAAAATATTGGCGGCAAACATTGTGATAGGGACATAATTTAAACGGTTTTATAACCGGGATAAATAGGCATATACATTTAATGGGTTTTAATTACAGTAGCATGCATTATTTAAAAACTATAAAGGCCGAAAACTGAAAAATAATAAATTTTTTCCCACATTTTTTCCTATTTTCCCATTAAAACACATTTAGAATAAAATTATTCTTGGCATAATGTCCCACCTAAAGAAAGCCTAATTGGTGGCGAAAAAAACAAGATATAGTTCATTTCATTGCGATAAGTAATGATAAAATTATAGACGAATGAATGGAAGGAGCGCTGAAAGGTGAAAATTGCTCTGGTGGTCAGGGGGTAAAACCCCTCAGTTGGGAAGTGGTTAAGAAGACTGGCTGAAAAAAAGAGGCATTTTAGGAGGCTACAGATTCTCTTTAACAACTTTTTGCACAAATAGCTGGAGGGGGAGCGGGGACGAGGGACCCAAATGAGGGGGGGGCCCCCTCCCTGCCGACTGCTGCCACCCCCGTTCTGGCTGCTACCCCCTCCAGCATGGTGGCCCCCTCTACACCCACAGGCTGGGACATAGAACCGAATCTGTTAGTGTCCAAAACTGCCTGTGTAGAGGGGATCCGTTTCCCTATTCATTTTCACTACCCCTCTGTGTATCCTGGGTCCGTGAAAATGTTGCAAACCCGGAAGGTTTGTTCAGGTCTTGAACACGGATCCCGCTAAAACGCAGGTGAATCCGTTTTTAATTTGAGTGAAAAGGGCTGCTATCTTTAAACTTGGCATCCGTGGCTCCGTTTTTGATCTGGGCCACAGATACGTTTTTAACATAAGTGTGAACATACTCTAAAGGGGCCCATACACTGGTCGATTTCAGCTTCTATATCAATCGATTCTATAGAATCGATTGATCGATCAGAAATCTATTATTTCAATTCTGTCAATCGATTTGTGGCCGATTGTAGATTGATTTGATCTGACAGGATGGAAAATCTAGGTCGATCTGCTGCTGGCAGCAGATCGATGGCCCATAGAGTTGCATGGTATCTAATGGTCCAATAATGCATTTAGATCGATTTCTAATAGATTTCATTCTGAAATCTATTGGAAATCTGTTACTAGTGTGTGGCACACATCAGATAGATTCCTGTCCGATTTGACTTGACAGGCATCTGACAGAAATCTATCTGATGGTCGAATGTGCTGCAAATCTATAATTGTATGGCCACCTTAATGCAGTTTACCTATGCAACATTCACAGTACGGCAGGTGCATTACGGTATAATTAGTTGCGACCACTGCATGCAGAACACACACATTAACAGGTACAGTGAAGCATACTTTTTATTGACTATATGCGACGCAACGCGGCCATAACGTGTTATGACTTTTTTTGTTCCGTTGCATTCCTGTTATACAGAGAACACAATGCAACGTCTCAACATAGCAAAATCTTACTAAGGCAGGGAGCATAATTATTAGAATTGCATGCGTTTTATCACAGATCGGAAAACAAGCAAATTTGCACATAATGTAAGTCTGTGGGAGGCACAAAAATCACATTTCTATGAGATTCGCAATGCCGTTTTATGTGCGTTTAAAAATCGCACAGAACATTTTCATTACCACATGCTCTAAGCAAATCGCATGCAATGCTATCCAATGGGAAATAAAAACGCATGCAAGTCGCTTTGGTTCGTGTATTTTTTCACTTGCTGAATGTCAATATTTTATAAAAACGCAAAACAGAAGCAACCGAAAAACATAAATGCAGGAGAAACCGTGGAAACGCACCTGGCGGAAAAGCGACGCTTTCCTTACAGCACAGACAAGTGTGCTCCCTGCTAATAGGACACCCATTGTAACTATCATAGGAAAAAAAAAAATCGCTGGATTCTAACTGCTCAGAGCAATAACCTCCTGCCTCATTTATAAATAAGCCCCGATGTGTCAAGGCATGTAATATTGGAAAAGCACACACATACTTCACACTCTACCTATATATGCTCTGCATAAGCAAAGCAGAAACTTCCCACAGCAGCTAGACCTGTCTATAGGGTACAGCATAGGTTTATCTATATGTCCTCTTTGACATTCATCTCCCCACTTAGGAGCCTCACCTTAGCAAAGCCCTGGAAAGGCTATCTGCCCTTCATCCCATCCCTGCTTTCCCCAGCTGTGTGTATCTGTATGTTTTGCACATTCCTCCACTCTCCCTCCCTCTCGTTCTCTCTCTCACACACATTGCAATACATTGCAATGCACTCAGCCCTTCGCCCTGACAGCTGATTCATTGGCTCTGCAGCCCAGACTGGCTGGCGCCTGCCCCGTGATGTCACCCATTCACAGTGCGGTCCAGCTGGTGCCGGCAGGGCGGTCGCCGGAGCAACGCAGACGCCAATCGCACAATGACTTCCAGCTGGATACACACAGAGCTGTAGACCGGCCCAGCGCTGATCACATCCACCCAGCAAAGGCAAAGGGAGAGCATGGGAAGAGGGAGGGGGAAGGCAACAGTTCCCAGCCTCGGCCCTACACACCTGCACAGCTGCAAGTTAAGCTTATGCCAAAGTAGTTAGAGAGGGGAAGGGAGGAAAGAGGAGGCGGTGAACTTGGAAACATCCTTAAAATGTTGCATCTGTTTGAAATATGCCGAGAGGTGATGGGAGTGGGAGAGAGAGAGCAGATCTGTGCTAGGTGTACCTGTAATTTTTCTTCACTTCATTTCCATATTCAGTTGAGCTGTGAATTATATTTGACTATTCTCTCAGGAACAGAACTGGCAATTACTACTAATTCTTTGTGAATAGTTTGATAATGATAACTATAAAAGTAGACAATTGAATTTGCATTTTGGCAGTGTTATAGTACAGTATGTGTGTGTCTAGTTAACTCTCTGGAGTAGGAACGGTTTTAGTTGTGATAAGTCATGTATTTTCTCTCTAAATAATCATTCCATTCTTCACTAGCAATTTGTGATAGCGTTTTGCAAGCGATTTTGGGAGCGCTTTCCCTGCTCCTATACAATTCATTAGAATGTAAACGCTCCCAAAATGCTGCTTGTTCTTCAATTTCTAATTTCCTTAATCACAATCGCTCTAGTGGAATCTGTCCCATCTATTTACATTGGCAGAGCGTTTAGGGAAATCGCTAGCAATTTAAAGCGCTCCCTAAACTGTCAAAAAAAAAAATCGCTCTAGCGGGTTCCAGGCCTTATGCCGGGCATACACGGCATAGATTATGCGCCGGATCGAGCCGCTGGCTCAATGCCGGCGCATCCCCGCTCGTCCGCACGGATCGATCCCTTATTGTCCCCGCGGGCGGCTGCTAATCAGCCGCTCGTTTCTCCCATTGTTCTCCCCGCCGGTATCGTGCGCAGTATCGATCCGGCAGGGTATCGAACAGGTTGGATCTTATCAATCGAGCCATCAGGCTCTATTGATAAGCCTCCCTGCTGTCCGTGTATGCCCAGCATAAGGACATGTTACAAGTATTGGATTGTACAGGGAAATCTTCAGCTCGGGTATTATGAGGCTATGAATACACTAGACAGAAATGCTTGCGTTGCGGAAAACTCTAGCATTTTTGCAGCTAAAAAAACTCTATGGGCCTCATGTAAAAATGCATATATGTGCATTTTACATTATTTATTATTTATTTATTTATTGTATTTATAAAGCGCCAACATATTACGCAGCGCTGAACATTAATTTAGGTTACAGACAATATTTAGGGGTGACATACAGCAATATGACAATACAGGAATACAAGAAAACCAGATCACACACCATAGTATGAGTACCAGGTAATGCTTAGTCAGTCACTGGATGGGAGCATGGAGATTAGGCAAGTTAGGTTCACTCAGATGCATAGCATGGGTTCACAGTAATGGAGGTGCAAGATCAGGTAGGACACAAAAGGAGGAGGACCCTGCACAAAGGCTTACAATCTAGAGGGAGAGGTAAGGACACGAATGGTAGGGGACCAGAGTTCAGCTGTAGGTTTAGAGCACTTGTGAGGGGTAGTAGGCCAGAGTGAAAAGGTGAGTTTTGAGAGCTTTCTTGAAGATTTTGAAGGAGGGGGCTGCCCTAATGGGTGGAGGTAGGGAGTTCCATAGTGTTGGAGCAGCTCTTGAGAAGTCCTGGAGGCGTGCATGGGACTGGGTAATGCGGGGGGCGGTTAGGCGAAGTTCATTGGAAGAGCGGAGTGAGCGGCTAGGTGTGTACCTCTGAGTAAGATCGGAAATGAAGGTTGAACAGGTTTTGTGGACAGATTTGTAGGTCAGACACAGTATCTTGAATCTGATTCTGGACTGGATAGGAAGCCAGTGGAGGGATTCTAGGAGGGGATCTGCCGTGGTGGAGCGATGGGAGCAGTGGATAATTCTGGCTGCCGCATTCATGATGGACTGCAGTGAGGCTGTTCGGGTCATAGGGAGACCAGACAGCAGGGCATTGCAGTAGTCAAGGCGGGAAATTATGAGGGCATGGATGAGGAGTTTGGTGGTGGCAGAGGTCAGGAAAGGGCAAATCTTACAGATGTTACGAAGATGGAAGTTGCAGGACTTTGTGAGGTTTTGGATGTGGGAAGTGAAGGAGAGTGCGGAGTCCAGGGTGACACCCAGACAGCGGGCTTGAGAGGTAGGGCGAATGGTAGTGTGGTTAACAGTGACATGCACATCTGGGAGGTTCGTGGATGGCCGGGGTGGGAAGATCATAAATTCCATTTTGTCTAGATTTAGTTTCAGGAACCTAGCGGACATCCAGGAGGAGATGGCTGATAGGCAGGAGGAGACCTTGTTCATGGTCGTGGTGGATATGTCAGGGGTGTGGAGGTAGATCTGGGTGTCATCTGCATACAGATGATAGTTAAAACCCATGGAGGAGATAACCTTATTATACATTATGCGTTTGTGAATACGCGCAAGTTGCTGCATGATTTCAAAAACGCATGTAAAACGCACATAGTGTGTCTTTATCGAGACGCAGAGAAATACTTTTTTTTACATGTTTTTTGTTTTTTATGTGTTACTCTATTTTATTCCATTGATTAGGGAAATTATTACAAAATGCAAACATGAGACGCACCAAAAATGCATTAAGAACGCAGTGGCGATTAATGATATAATCTTGAAAGCACAATCGTATTACTTACTCAGTGTTCTCCCCAGAATTTTTTTCCAGCCGGGTGGCATGAAATAGTAGCCGGGTGGCATGAAAAAGTAGCCGGGTGGTGCAAGTTGAAAATGCAGGGCAACTGTGCTTACAGCATAGGAGGAGGTGAGGAAGTGAGCCGATGACAGCCGGGTGGTCATCAAATCTAGCCGGGTGGAGCACCCGGCTAAAAGAGCCTGGGGAGAACACTGCTTACTTATCAGGCTAGGAACACACATAGCAGAAACGCTAGCGTCACGGAAAAAGCTGCGTTTTTTTTTGCTAATGCAAGGCAATGGGCCGCATCAAAAAACGCATATCAAAAACACATATGCCTTTTTTATGCGTTTTTGAAACATGCATTTTTAAACACTCTGGTTTCGTTGCATAATTATCAAAAACGCACATAATGAAAGTCAATGGTAACGCAATGCTATGCGTTTTTCATGTGTTTTTATATGCATTTTTTAAATTGTTTTCTGATGTATTCCTGCTTCCTGTTGTCTTCCTAGTGATTTGAATAAAACGCATGAAAAATGCATACCATTGCGCTTTGAGTCCCCAGGGAGAAAAGCGCTATATAAATATTATTGTTATTGTTATTTAAGTATTTATATAGCGCCGACATATCCTGATTTTGCTCGACATCTCAGCGGCTTTTGACACAGTCGATCATGAAATCTTGCTCAACAGGCTACAAGAGTACTGTGGCATAGATGGCATTGTTCTCCGGTGGTTCAACTCCTTCCTGGCTGGCAGAACACAAAGGGTAGCCTTAGGGCCCTTCCTCTCCAACCCTGTACCACTAAAATACGGTGTACCTCAGGGCGCAATATTATCCCCTTTACTTTTCACCATATACATGCTGCCACTTGGAGAAATCATACAAAAACATGGCCTGACATATCATTGCTATGCTGATGACACCTAGCTATATTTGTCATTCAAACCTGGCGTCACAGACCCTACTCCACAAATAAACGCATGCTTAGCTGAGCTTCAGGAGTGGATGAATAATAATTGGCTAAAACGTATTGCTGACAAAACTGAGGTTCTTGTTATCGAGGGCCAGGGCTCAACAGCAAAGCAGCCCCAGTTTCAACCAACACCGCTAAGGATAGGGAGCTCAGACCTGAACAACTCAGACTGTGTGCGCAGCCTGGGACTGGGAGTACTGATTGATGGGAAATTAAGCTTCGGGAATCAAATCTTAGCTGTTGTGAAACATTCCTTCTTTCATCTAAGGAATATTGCAAGGATTAAACACCTAATTCCTTCAGAGGATCTTCCAACCCTAGTTCATGCCTTCGTCACATCAAGGTTAGACTACTGCAATGTCAAGAAAAATATATACTGGAAGGCGCTGCTAGACTATAGCTAATAGTTTGCACTGCCCACTTGCTGCTGCCCAGATTGTGGTGGGTTGACCCCTAATCCCACCTATATTAACTGCACAAAAAATTGATTATATGAGCGCACAAGTGTATATTAAATAGATGTATAAACCACAGTTGAAATAGGTCAACTAATTTATTGAGTTCATTCCTTATATAGCAGATATACTGCAATGTCCTCTACACAGGCCTGCATAAGAAAGACTTACGCCGCCTGCAATTAGTACAGAATGCCGCCGCAAGGCTGTTAACGAGCCAACCCCGCCATTGCCACATAACACCAACCCTGTGCTCACTCCACTGGCTACCGATAAAATGGAGAATTCTGTTTAAGATTGGCTTACTGACATTCAAATCCTTGCACAATCTGGGCCCTGGATACTGAAGGACTTGTTGCAACTGCATCACACTCCCCACAATCTTAGATCAAAAGGACGTAATACCTTGGTCACCCCCGCAGTCCACCTCAAAACCTTTGGAGACAGAGCCTTTTGTCATGCTGCCCCTACACTTTGGAACAGGGGTAGGGGAACAAAGAGGAAGAGGTGTGGCTGGAAAGACCTGTGAAATGGCTGGTGCACACCAAAAACCGCTAGCGGATCCGCAAACGCTAGCGGTTTTTGAAGAAGTTTTTCAGAGCGATTCTAGGCCTGTTTAGATATATTTTCTAAACATGCCTAGCTTTTTTTGGAGCGTTTTTGTGTAGCATTTTTTATATTTTGATACAGTAACTGAACAGCTACTGTAACAAAAACGCTTTGGAAAACCGCTCTGATCTAGCTGTTTTCAGGGCGTTTTTCCACTTTCCTATACTTTACATTGTGGCAGAAACGCCTCAGAAATCTCAAAAATGCTGCAGGACCTGAGTTTGCGTTTTGGGGAAAAAGCCGCCCTGGGGTGCACCAGCCCATTGAATAACATTAGCCAAGCGGTTTTCGCCAGAAAGCGTTTTAAAAAAATCTCAGAACCGCTCTTGGTGTGCACCAGCCCTAAATGGAGTCTGGAGTGAGAGACAGATTTAATTAGGCTACTTGCAGGTGGCATTTACAAATGTGGACCTTATGTTTTTTTTTCTATTGATGCGGCTTTGCTTTAAATTCATCTTCTCCAAACTGACCCTAAAGTGACCCTAAACTTTAGTAGCAAAATTATACTGTAAGCTTTGAGGAACAGTAAAAGTATATATGTGCTAGTTCATCGTTTGCGATCTAGGTGAAAATTATTATCGGTTTATAGAGCACCAGCATCTTCCGGGGCACTGTTCAACAGAATACAAAGTATAATGGCCGGTTCACACTTGTTTTAAAAACGTATCCGTGGCTCAGTTTGTGGGCCCGGACCAAAACCGTAAACACCGATACAAATGCTAAATATAGCAACCGTCTTCACAGACGGGGGATCCGTTTTGAAAAACTGAATGGAGAGTCCAGATTTGTCGGGACTTCACAGACCCCGGATACACGGAGGGGTAGTGAAAGACAATACAAAAATGGATCTCCCTCTTCACAGGCTATTTTGCACACAAAAACGGAGGGAGATCCAGATGGCCAGGCTGGAGGGGTAGCAGCCAGGAAGGGGGCAGGGGGCACAGCGGTGGGTGGGGTGGTGGGGGGTGGAACAAGGAAGTGAGTGAGTTCCCTGCTTGCTGCTGGCTTGATTTTAAGGAAAGTAGATGAAGGGGGAACGCAGAAGGGGGGACCCAGGTGACCAGGGTCCGACCCCCCCGCCCAACGCTGTGCCCGCTGTCTCCCTTCTGGGCTGCTACCCCCTCCAGCATGGTGCAGACCCCTCCTCCCCCCCCCCCCCCCCCGCTCTGGGACATGGACAAGTTTTTAAAAACTTAAACGGACTGGAGAGTATCTGCAAAAGGGCAGCACGGATCCGTTTTTATTCCAGTTTTTGAAAACCAGAGCCCGGAACGCAGATTGCAAATATGCCTAGTGTGGACCGAGCCTAACAATACAATACAACAAATATCAATAGAACACCATGACGGATTACAGCTGATGTAATGAACCAGAGGGGTGGAATATGAAAGATGAAGGGGAGAGAGAGAGCCCTGGCGATTTGGCCTTCCATTTTGATGTGTTGATGTGGCCTTCCATTTTAGGTTAAGGGATGGGATAATAAGTAAAGGGGCAGCACGGTGGCCTAGTGCAGTGATCTGCAAACTTGACTCTCCAGCTGTTAAGGATTTACAAGTCCCACAATGCATTGCAGGAATCTGACAGGCACAGCTATGATTCATAAAGGCAACTGCATTGTGGGACTTGTAGTTCCTTAACAGCTGGAGAGCCAAGTTTGCAGATCACTGTGGTTAGCACTCTTGCCTTGCAGTGCTGGTTCCCTGGTTCAAATCCCATCCAGAGCAACATCTGCAAGGAGTTTGTATATTCTCCCTGTGTCTGTGTGGGTTTCCTCCGGGCACTCTGTTTTCCTCCCATATCCCAAAGACATACAGATAAGTTTTATGGCTTCAGCCTAAATTGGCCCTAGAATATGATACATATACTACACAATATATACAGTACATAGACATATGACTATGGTAGGGATTACATTGTGAACCCATGTGAGGGACAGTAAAGTGACAAGACATACACTTTGTACAGCGCTTCATAAGAGGTCAGCGCTGTATAAATACTAAATAATAATAAGCTGTGTATGAGATAGTAAAGTGGTGGTCTGTGGCCAAAGTTTTCTAAAGGATCCTAATACACTGGTCGATTTCAACCAAATTCCTTATTTGATTGATTTGCGGCCGATTTCTATAAATTTCAATCAGTTTGATCTATCTGACACAGGGCCGGATTTACAGCTCAGGAGCCCATAGGCACAAAAGTTCTGGCGCCCTAAGCCCCGCCCCTCATGTCAGGCCACACCCTCAAACCACGCCCCCAGCCTTTATGAAGTAAGTACAAGTTAGCGCATAAATGACCGGTGCAGCTGCCTGTCATGAGCACGAGTATACAGGAAAACACCGGCCAGCCTGTCCTCATCAGGGTTGCTTGTAAACTACGCAAGCGCGAATCTACGCGTCGTAGTACGCAACTACGCATCGTAGTTCATAGGCGAAGTTTAAGAACTACACATCCGCATTTCCACGTAGTCGTAGTCCCGCTATGCGAAGCTTCGCCCGCTACGCGTAGTTGACGTATGTATTGCGAAGTCAACTACGTGTGCGGTAACTGCATCTGTATGGATCATTGCTCATGCGCAGAAATATTATTGCCCTTGTATACGCATACGATTCCGCATTGGAAGGTGGAATGTACGCTTATATATGCACATAGGTAGCAGATTATTGTGGAAATTTTTCCGCATAAGGGCATAAGCGGTCGCATCAACTACGCTTTGCACTACGCGAAGCTTGCGTATTTTAACGCATAGTCTACGTAATGCAAACGTAGCGAAGTTTCTGATTTCGTAGTTTGCAAAGCGTATTTGCGTAAAAATACGCATAGTTCTAGCGTAGCGAAGTTGACTGACTACGACCATCCCTGGTCCTCATGTGCCTCTAGTTATTTCCTTGCTGTGTGTGTCCTATCTGGGTTTATTGAAGCCTGTATCGCTTGCATTTGCATATGAGAGCATTACCCATAGAGCAGCAAATACAGGCAACACAGGCTTTAATAAAGCTGGAGAGGGCACATGCAGCAGGGATTGAGCAAGAGGCGCATGAGGACCAGCCAAAATCTGCATGCAAACTTGTGCTCATGGCAGGTAGCAGGGATCCTTTGCACGCCACCCTGTATAAAGTCCTCTTGAAGCCTAGACAAGAACCTCTCCCCCCCACAAAGCTCACTTGGCCCCACTCCTCCATTCACCACTAAGGCACTTTTAGGGCAGGGAAGCCCCAGGCCTAGGAAACACCCTCCCCTCAGGCAGACTTCGGTCTGCACAATAATCATTTCATACAACCCTCCCCCCATAAAGCATGCCTTTTTAAAGGAAGACTAAAACTTTCTAACTACAAGTATTTATACTTACCTGGGACTTCCTCCAGTCCTCTGTAGGCTATGGGCCCCTTGTAGCACCATCCTGTTCTTTCACTGTCCATCCTGGTAGCTTGGGAATATTGTGCATGCAGAGCTGTGGGCGCACACCTCTTGGCTACGCATGCACAGTGGAGAGCGACTACGCCCAATGGCGGCTTTAACCATGCCAGACAGGGGAGAAACAGACAAGCTTGGAAGGACGGTGAGGAAGTCACAGGTAAGTATAAATGATTGTTCCTAGTTACACTATAAACCCACACCACCAGTACACAGCAAAAGAACCCACACGCAATACACAGCCACAGAACCCACCCTCTTCCCCAATAAACCTACACCATCAATAAACCCACACCTCCAATGCACAGCCACAGAACTCTCCCCCCCCCCCCCAATAAACCCACACCTCCAATGCACAGCCACAGTACCCCCCCCTCCAATAACCCCACACCACCAATGCACAGCCACAGAACTCCCCTCCCCCCTCCATAAACCCACACCACCAATGCACAGCCACAGACCCCCCCACCTCCATTAACCCACACCACCAATGCACATCCACATAACTCCCCCCCCCCCCCCCTCCATAAACCCACACCACCAATGTACAGCCACAGAACCCCCCCCCCCTCCACAAAACCACACCCACAATACACAGCCACAGAACTCCCCCCCCAATAAACCCACACCACTGCACAGCCACAGAATTTCCTCCCCCAATAAACCCACACCACCAATGCACAGCACCCCCTCAATAATCCCCAAACTTTAAACAAGCAGCAACAGATCTTCCTCCCCTTCCCCCAAACTCCAACACACAGCCACAGCCCCCTCCCCCTCAATACACCCATTACCCACACACAGATAGCAAAAGGAAAGAAAAGAGGAAAAAAACTTTACCACATGCTACCGCCGAAGTTGTGAGCCAAGCCCAGGAAGACGTCAGCTGCAGCGTCTATGCAGAAAGGCAGTTCGCTCTCCATGCCTGATCTGCCTTCCAGCCACTGAGCCACCGTACTGTGAGTACTTCTCCGGCTCCTCCCACAATTCAGGAGTCACAATTCAGGAGTTTTAGAGGACCCCTATCTGCACACTGCAGTGCGGGGATGCCGCTGCGAGTGTACACTCGCGCCTGGGGGCGGGAGAGATGGAGGGGTTTGTGGTGTAACACGCTATACAGCAGCGTGCAATAGCAGCCATGTGGGTTTCTATGGCAGCCGCCGAGGACACTTGCTGCGCCGCTGCCAAGTACAGGGGAGCCTAGGAGAACCAACCGCATGACATTGCACTCCCCGCTTTGGACATACAGGGGGACAATCGAGGACCCGCCCCTGCCTCATAAGGTCCGCCTCTGGCACGTGCCTACCGTGCCTTATGGTAAATCCGGCCCTGATCTGACAGGGTGGAAAATCTAGGTCTGGCAGCAGATCGATGGCCCATAGAGTTGCATTGGATCTAATAGTGCAATAATGCATTTAGATCGATTTCCAATAGATTTAATTCTGAAATCTGTTGGAAATCTGTTCCTAGTGTGTGGCACACATCAGATAGATTCCTGTCAGATTGGACTTGACAGGCATCTGCCAGAAATCTATCTGATGTTCAAATCTGCTGCAAATCTAAAAGTGTATGGCCACCTTAAGGCCTCTTTCAGATGCGAGGCTGAACTGCACGCTTGCCGAGCAGTTCAATGTCCCGTCTGCAGCCTGCCAATGCAATTTAAATTCAGCCGAACTGAAGTGGTAGTAACACCATGTGTGTGAAGTGCTGACACGCGGTGGTGTTATTGGGCAGCGGAGGAATGCGACATGTTGAGTCTGAGCATGGCTTCAGCTCCTATGCATATTCACATCATCAGCACAGCTCTGCGCCAAAATTAGCTGGCTCGTCTCACACTTCTACTGCTACTATTCCATACTACTCCATGGCATATCCAGGAACCAAACCCTCAACTACTATCCCTACCTCAAGCATGCCATCTCCAACCTCTCACCTCACCTCAACCCTTTGCAAAAAAAAAAAAAAAAGGAAAAAACATACTGCTGGGACACCCTATTGCATTGAAATAGACCAATTGATCCTCTGAGAGGTGAGGCAGAAGGTGCCCTAAAGCTCGTTGTGATTTTCCTGACGATTTTCCCTATGACCGGTGATTTTATTTTCGAGTGCCGAGTGGTCGTTTTTGTGATATGGCAACGTGAGTACAGGTGCGCGACCATGTGAAAGTGGTTTGATGACCGTCATCATGGATCGGATCTTTAAGATCGTCGACGACTTTTGCACAAAGTATCGTGATCGCTTGAAGTCTCATTCGTGCCCGACGTGTAACATCACTTTGTGCATACCCGCCAGCATGGAGGGGGCATTGCTGAGCAACTGTTGTCAAGGCAGGGGATGTCGCTGGACCCGTTGGATGATGAGTACGGAGCTTAAAAGTAACCATACATTTATAGATTTGCAGCAGATTTGACCTTCAGATAGATGCCTGTCATTCTGACAGGAATCTATATAATGTGTGCCATACAAGGAGCAGATTTTCAATAGATTTTAGAATGAAATCTATTGAAAATCGATTGAAATGCAGTGTTGAGCTATTCGACAGAGGTATGTGACAGAAGAAGGTGAAGGTGAGTGAAGACAAAGGTGAAAGTAATGGAAGAAGACAGAAGGTGTAGGTGACAGAAGGGAGAATCTGACTAAAAAAAGGGAAGAAAGCAAACAAATTAATAAGTACAGCGTACAACCTACTGAGAAAGGACAGTTAATTGTTTCCATAGGCATCCGCAGCATTTTCAGTGTCCAGAAAAGTTGTACATGAGCAGGGTCAGTACTAGCTCCAATGGGGCCCGGGGCAAAAGTATCTTGGGGCCCTCGTGACCACCCACCACCACCACCTCATCACTGCGCTGCCGTAGGTAGTTCCCCCCCCCCCCCCCAGTAAAAATAGCAAGCCTGAAGTCCCCACAAAAAAACCCACCCCTACCCCAGTCAATTTTAGGGTTAATGCAGACCCTAAGTCCAAACCACCCCATCCCCCATCACTTTAAGGGATATACAAGGCAGGCTTGAAATCCAAACATCCTCCCTCCCTCTCTCATTTACATGGATGGCAGCCGGGGTTCAAGAACATTCCTGACCACCCTCCACTACAGCGGTGAGACAGCCTGTTGAGCCTGACACAGAATAGAGACACCGAGAGCCCAATATAGTGTAGTATGTACTGGTATGTGGACATGACAAGTAAGTATCTATTTATACTCACAAACCTGAGCCTGACAGCCCTGACTCACCAGAATAGAGTCGGGCAGCAGGCACATCTGAGTCCCCTGTGGTCCGGTCCGGCCAGCAACATCAGCACACTTCTTCTCCTCGCAGGCATGGACGTCACGTGCCTGAGTCACATAGAGAGGAGTGCTGCACTACGGCTGGCTGCGTGTATGTAACACACGCAGCCAGCCAGGTAACCATGGAGACCAGGACGATGTCGCCACCACCGCCAGGAGGAGGAATCAGGTGTGTATATCGCGTCGGAACGTCCCCGACTTGTGTCACTCACTTTCTGCACACATCGGCACACAGCCCAGGGCTAGACCACATGCAGTTAGCAAGCGACAGCCGGGCAAAGCATCCAGCAGCTGCCACGGCCCGGGGGACACACCATCTTTGGCTGGCATTGGCAAAGGGGGCCTGGGTTTGAGTTCTGGCACTGCTGTGATTAGAGCAGACATCGAACGTAACACGCATATCGGCACATGTCTGAATGGATCATATGTTTAACATAGGATCCGGGAAATATCCTTTTGGTCCATTCAATTAATTAAACTGTTTTCTAAATCAGCTGTGTGAATCAGGCCTCATGCTGGAGTTCTGATTGGGGCTCTGTTTCTGCTGTTGGCATATCAGAGCTCCCATCAACTAAAGCAGCCAAACATTAGTCAATATGGCCAACAGATAGATCCCGCTCAGATCATTGTCTGATCAGAGAGGGCTCTTTCTGCTTGAATTTCTCCACACTGCCCACGATTACAGCATAAAATCTTTGAAACTCAGTGTGCGTTTGTCCTCCCCACGTGCAGCATGGGGTTGAGGGGCACAGCTGCACGCACACGAGCAGCAGCTGAGGTGGTCATCATATACTCACATTGATCCAGCGCCGCATGTACTACTAACTTGTTCCTGTCCTGCGTTCCATCTCACAGTAACAGCAGCCCCAAGGCCAAGATTACCAATTTTTGAAGATTTTATCCAAATAGTCTGCAATGACAAGCTTGTATTTTATAAACAGTAAAATGTTTGACTTTATACATTTCCAGCTCCTGATCAGTGCTATTGTGTCTGGGAAAAAGAAAGATAATGTGACTGGTCCAAGGTTAAAAGCAGTTCCTCCTCCCCTACGCATGACCATTCATTCTTTTATGTTACTGTCACTAGGAAGAAATTAGAAGAGTGCCTCTGAGCTTCAAGGGCAGCATTTTTTTAATGATCATTTCTTTCTTTCTTTCTTTCTGTTCTTTTTTTTTTTCCTCTGTGATTTCATGATTGCATAGCGATGGTTTGAACCTATTATTCTCTCTTTTTTTCTTTTCTTTTTTTTTTTTTTTCTTTTACTATAGTTCTTCCAGTCTTGAGATCATTGAAGAACATACCTGGCCTTCACTTATTAAAATTATCTGCTACAAGGTGGCAAATGCTTTCAACTCTTACCTTGGTTAAATCAGACATAGGGCCTGATGCACTATAGTGCGGTAAAGTTACAGTGCTCAGCAGTACAGTAATTTTACCATTATCAACGCCAGGGGAGCACTGCACCAGGTTAATGCAAGCCAAGGTGGCCCTGATCAACCACATCAGTTGTGCTTTTCCTCTGGCATGTGTATCGGGTTTTTGTCTCTCAGAAGAAGTGTGGAGAGGCACACCACTTTATCTTTTTTATCAAATCTTTTCATCTAGGTTCAGCTCCCTCTTGTGCCCTGCAGTTGCCATGGCAGAGACTGTGTATCCCTGATATCCCTGATATGACATTGGGAAGCCTCCCCGTGGCGCTCCTGGATAGTGCTATGTAGCATGAACTAATTCCCGCAGGGCAACCGCTTCGCGGCATTCGTTTTTGACCCTGCAAAGTTTGGCATGCGAAAGCAAATGCAATTTTGCATGAGCAATGCCTCATGATAAGCCAATTTAGCCACATTTGCACAGCCAGACTTGTAAGGGTTAAGCTTGGTGTTGAGCACGCATAAATTTTCTTGTGGTTAGTATCCCTGATATCTGCCTGCCACCACTATGTAAGGCATGCCCCGTCCTCTAGAAGAATCTGTACTCACCCATGGACTGGTGAAAAGCGCATGGCGAAAATGCTGTATATGGTCTGTCAAACTAAGCTGCTCCTTTATGTGTTTTGGAAACTAACATCCTCCTTTATTGTAAAGTTGTTGCATCTGTTTTGAATTCAAGGGGTGCGGTCTGCCTATAAGAGGCTCTGCACACCTAAGCTGGTAGTCATTCAGATGCGGCCTGGTCTCTCTATGCTGTCTGCAAAAATGTAAGTTATAGTTCATGGCAGCTGCTCCAAAGTTATACATATGCCTGCATGTTATTTTAATTAGAGGTTGGGGTCCCTTCCAACAGGATGACCTCACTGTGGTGGAAGGGTCTCACCGTAGCAGATGGGGCTCAGTATGGAAATGTGCTACAGTGTGTGCCTTGCTTAGTATGGAGCTCTTTAAATGTATAGTTAATACCATCAACCCAATACCCTCCTTAGATAAGAAACCTGGACTAATCATAACCTATTCCTGAAACACCATGAGACTTTCACTCTCAGCACCACTAACCTCCCCTAAACCCCCCTAAACTCAATAACCCCTGGAATTTTGAACACTATTCTTCAGGTCTGTGGCAACTAGTGGTATACATGTGCCCAAACAACCCCACAAGCTAGGTGGAACGCTAGTGTCTGATGTGCCAGATCCTTTAAACAACAGTGACCTCCATATGCCAACCATCAGATGCCACTCCAAGATTATTTTCAAAAGTTGCTTGGGAAGGCCAAAGAGGTATTCGATCACATCTGGATTGTGGACATCAATCGAGGACCAGGAAGGTTCTATGTTATCCAGTGTTTACAAAGGTAATGTCAGAGACTCACCTAAAGAAACCAGCGATGCGGCCGCCTCCTCCGGGCATTGCCCCATAAGACAACTTTTGGGTCTGTGATGTCTTCAATTGCGTGCGGTGGTCCTGGCATTCCTCCAGATGGGGCTGTGCATGACAGAGGATGGGCACACGTGATCACGTGCCATCCTACTCATTAAAGCACCGTAAAACATAGCAGCTGATCCCAGTGCTCAGGCTGTTCTGATTGGCTGTGGTGTGTATGTGTGCAGCTGGCAACATATTGGGACATGTGAGTATTTAAAGAGGAACTCCAGTGAAAATAATTTAATAAAAAAAGTGCTTCATTTTTACAATAATTATGTATAAATGATTTAGTCAGTGTTTGCTCATTGTAAAATCTTTCCTCTCCCAGATTCACATTCTGACATATATTACATGGTGACATTGTTACTGTGGGCAAGTTATGTAGCTGTTTCTAGCTGCTCTGGCTGTTACAGACAGCTTTAAACAGCCATTTCCTGTCTGTGAACATTGTTACATTGTGGCAGTTTGCCCAGAGTACCGCGGTATTCAGAGCCTCTTGTGGGAGGGGTTTCAGCACAAAATTAGTCACACAGCGCCCCCTGATGGTCTGTTTGTGAAAATCATTCTATTTCTCATGTAAAAGGGGGTATCAGCTACTGATTGGGATAAAGTTCAATTCTTGGTTGGAGTTTCTCTTTAAGGCTTCCTGTATCAATCCTTAGCTGCCCATGATAGCGTTAGCTTTGCTAGTTTCTGGGTGCTCACCTCTCTGTGCTCTGATCTGACTTTTGTGAACTGATTACCTGTATTATGACCTTTTGCTTGTACCTTTTGCCATTCTTGTTTGCCACCTGGATTGACCCTTGCCTGGATTTGACTTTCATGTTTTGACCTGTACTTGACTATGAGATTGGAGTGCCCTTTTTAACGTGTATTGATCTCCAGTGTATGGCTCCTGTCACGATCTGACCATCCTTTCTTTTGCCTGTCTTGTGGGTACTGTTGGTATCTCTGCATTCTCTCCCACCAGTCCTTATACCTTGTGCATGAAGATTGCGTGGTTAGACTGGTGCCTAGGGACTGATACAAAGGCAGAGAATCCAGCAGGCCTCACAGTTAAGTAACCTGAAATACGGTAAGTGTCTACACTTACGGCTTGCTTTAAATGGTTATGTTTAAAATTATCCCAAAACTGTTTGCCGAAATTGGCGCAGGGGACAGGATTCTTGCTAAAATAAACTCAAAAATTTGTTTTCAGAGTTTCGACCACTACTATCTTATCAATACTGCTGTAAAATTCTATTAAAGTGGACCTGAACTCTTGCACAGGACAGAAGGAAAATGTAGAGAAATGCACCCTGTACAGTATGTATTTAGAGAGTTTAGCCTGTTTAATATACCCTCATTTACAAGTTGTAATCTGTTCTTTCCCCTGAATCACATGACTGCATATGGCAGAGATGGCAGATAAGCTCATTTGAAGGCACAGGATGTTAACAATTTGTCTGCTTCCAAGAAAGCAGGAAGTAGAAACCGTGAAGATTTATTTTAGGATTTGTATGAACTGTAATAAAGAAATGTTTGTATGCTGTTACATATTTTTAAGAGAAGAAAGGCGTACTGAGTTCAGGTCCACTTTAAAACAGTTGTTGCCATTTCCTGTGGCATGGCTTATAAGCTTGCATAGGGAAATCAAATTACTGTAGCAGCAAAAGAAAAATTAACTTCAGTAGTGTACTTCATTGTCTGTGTTTCATTCAGTCACATAAATCAGTTCCATTCAGCAAAACATGGAAGCATGAGTCCTACCTAGTTAATCTTTACTGGAGACAAATACGCTTGTCTGCGATAGGCGCAGCAGCCAAATCCTATTTATTTAAAGTCTTTTTAGTTGCTCGATCTCGGTATAATACAAGTGAATGGGAAGGAATGATGCATGGCTTTAAGGGAGCAGATGTTATGTATTGGTGTTTCAGAAATGGTTCTTTGAAATTCTATTAGCTCCACATTGTCTGTATCAACAGGTTTTATATTGTACTGAAGTGTTACACTTTGTAACTTTAAAATGGGCAGCATAACAGGCCATGACCCCATCTCAAGTAACTCAAGGCTCTTTGCCTTATCTGTTGTGTAAATACACTAAAGGATGGAGAGTAGAAGGACAAAATATTCCATTCTAACATTAATGGTTGATGATCAGTGGACTGTGGTGCTCTTATTATTACTATTCTCTTTAACAGTCAAACTGCCATGTGTGTCCACTGGGGCCCCTAATATATGTACAGTCTTACTGAAAATGTACATTAGCACTTATGTAGTATAGATTATTATCTATTTCCACCAAGCAATTAAGCAATCAATTTTATTGGGCGATCAACATCAGTGTGGTCATTTGAAAGTTGATTGACTAGTGGACCTTACACTGCAAGCTAGATCCTATGCCATACTCCTTCACTAATCGAGTTGAATGATTCTGCTGTTTGATTCTGTGTCGATCTAAATCATGTGAACTGTAGCTGACTCCATCACGATCAAACGATACTTTCCATCGTGCCCAACTGAGTAAATTGGTCCATTTGGCCATATATCAGCCAATACCCACAGAAAATGGATCATAATCCATTCTCCACCAATCCGAAAATTGATTAAATCTAATGGTCGATCAAGCAGGATAACTGAGCAATGTATGGGCACCTTAAAATGTACCTGAAATGGACAATACTGCAATATTAATACTTACCTGGTTCTTCCTTCAGCCTCCTGTGGTCTGTGGGCTTCCTCACCATCGTCTCTGGCTGCTCCATTGTCCCCTCACGTAATTTTGCAAGGCCCGGCTGCGCGCACACACCTATTGTACCTGAGGGGGCAACTGGACAACGGAGCAGCCAGGAAGGACAGCAAAGGAGCCCACAGACCACATGGGGCTGGAGGAAGCACCAGGTAAGTATAAATATAGCAGTATTATCCATCTCAGGTTTCCTTTAAAGGGGTTCTTTCGCGAAAAAAGTAGGCAGTTAAAAAATGTGACAGATGATAGGTTTTGGGCCAGTCCATCTTTTTAAGGGGGATTCTCAGGGCTTTCTTTGTTTTCAACAACATTTCCTGAACAGCAGTTTAACTGCCAAAATAGCAAGATACCAGCCGGCCTCCCTAATCACTTGGACACTATTATGTCAGTTAGATTTTGCAACTGTTGTTCAGGAAATGCTGTTGAAAACAAAGAAAGCCCTGAGAATCCCCCTTAAAAAGATGGACTGGCCCAAAACCTGTCATCTGTCACATTTTTAACTGCCTACTTTTTTCTGGAAGAACCCCTTTAAAGAGGAACTCCAGTGAAAATAATGTAATAAAAAAAGTGCTTCATTTTTACAATAATTATGTATAAATGATTTAGTCAGTGTTTGCTCATTGTAAAATCTTTCCTCTCCCTGATTCACATTCTGACAATTTATTACATGGTGACATTGTTACTGTGGGCATGTTATTTGGCTGTTTCTAGCTGTTAGACAGCTGTAAACAGCCATTTCCTGTCTGTGAACATTGTTACATTGTGGCAGTTTGCCAGGAGTACCGCGGTATTCAGAGCCTCTTGTAGGAGGGGTTTCAGCACAAAATTAGTCACACAGCGCCCCCTGATGGTCTGTTTGTGAAAATCATTCTATTTCTCATGTAAAAGGGGGTATCAGCTACTGATTGGGATAAAGTTCAATTCTTGGTTGGAGTTTCTCTTTAACTGTCACTCACAATGTCCATATAAAGCTATTGGGACATTTTTCTGGCGTAACCGATTTACCTTCCCATACATTTTTAGGATGCATAGGGGCAACATGCAAACTCCTTTTAGCTAAGGATCTGGAATTATAGTGCTGCAATGTACTGCCTATCACAACTAAAGCTGCCTACATACAATACATTATGAGTTGTTAGTATTTAAATAACTATTTGGGGAGTTATCCCTATACAGCTGGGTGGTAGGTGGGGGGGAGCGGAGGACCTGCGGGGTGTATAGAAGCCTAACATCTTCTGTCCTTACTACCTTCCTTTCCTTCCTCAGGGCCCCTGTCCTGCTCTCTTCTGGTAGCCACTGTTTCTGTCAACCCCTCCAATTCATAGTATTAGAGTGGTGGTGTCAGTAATGCTACCTCATCCTGTAGTATATCCAATCTGTCAGCCTTCTCGCTGCAGCCATTGTCTGTCACTTAATTATGGTCTTGTCTTCTTGTGACATGCTGGAAGACTTGAGGGCAAGATGGAGGTGAATGACAGCAAGGGGGCTGCAGTGAAGCAGAAGGCGATTGGACGCAGAGCTTGATGAGATAAAATCCTTGCTGGCAACTCCACTCCAACATCTTCTCTGCATGAGGAGGAATTTCACATGATGGCCAAACTTGCTATGGAGGTGAAGGATGGGATTTTAATGGATGTCTGGCAATGAGGAATAAAGCTATACCTCATAAAGGGAAAAATGGATGGCGGTCATGTTATGGGTGGGAAGTTAAGTGTAACTGCCGAGATTTGATAAACACATGTTTAAAAAGCCTATACAGTTCCTCCTTATCCGTATACTTGGAATGTTGTGTGGAGTGGTGACCCACAGTAGGACTGCACCGGCTACCTGGGCCTGACTAGGCTCAAGGCATAAGGTTCACACGGTCACAACTATTTAGTCAGGATAAAAGGAAAGATGAATGCAACAATGCACAGAGACCTCCCGGATGAAAACCTGCTCCAGAGCCACCTTGAACTCAAACTGAGTCAAGGGTTTATCTTTCAGCAGGACAACGCCCCATGCACACAGCCAAGATATCAAAGGAGTAGCTTCAGGACAATGCTGTGAATGCCTTTGAGTGGCCCAACCAGAGCCCAGACTTGAATCTGATTGAACATCTCTGGAGAAATCTTAAAATGGCTGTGCACCAACACTTCCCATCCAACCCGATGGAGCTCAAGAGGTGCTGCAAAGAGGAATGGGCGTTTGTGGCATCATATTCAAAAAGACTTGAGGCTGTAATTGCTGCCAAAGGTGCACCTACCAAGTATTGAGCAAAAGCTGTGAATGCTTATGTACGTGTGGTTTCTCAATGTTTTTTATTTTTAGTAAAATTGCCAAAACCTCTAGCAAACTTTTTCATGTTGTCATTATGGGGTGATCTGTGTAGAATTCTGAGAAAAAAAATGTATTTAATCCATTTTGGAATAAGGCTGTAACATAACATCATGTGGTAAAAGTGATGCACTGTGAATACTTTCTGGATGCACTGCATTATGAATTGGGAGGTGGAATAGTGACCACATATTTTATTGGTGGGAAAGACTGGCGGCCAGACATTGTATGGGAAATAGTGATAGCACCTGTTATCAATGAGGAGGAATAATGAATACACATTTTATGGGTGATGGGGAATGGTGGCAGCACTTGTTATGACTGGGAGGAAGTTATGGCAATGCATGTTATTGGTGGATGGGGATAATGGCCACACATGGTACAGGTGATGGTAAAGGATGCTGGTCGCATATGGTATTGGTTTAAGTAAATGGTTGAGGCATATGCAAAGGGTTAGAGGGAATGTCTTGAACACACATTATGAATGGGAGGGAGTTGCGTCTACACACATTACGAATAGAAATGTCTCGAACATCAAATTTCCTGTTACCGAATGTCGCGAACATCAATTTTCCTATTAGCGAATGTCGAACTCAAACTTCCAGGAAAGTTCAAATTCGTGTGAACCGGGTGAATCGCCATAGACTTCAATGGGAAGGTGAATTTAGAAGCCTACAAAGACTGTTTCTGGCCACAAAAGTGATGGAAATCTTGTTGCTAAGGGTCTAACACCTGGATAGGGGCAGGCCAGAGGGGGATCCATGCCAAAAGTCTCACCAAAAATTACAGAGTTGATGCAGAGACGGGTTTTAATCCCTAAAGGGCAAAAATCACAGTACATCCCTATATTGGAGAAATAAAGGGCTGCTTTTAAATGTCCAGAGTGGTAATTGTAAGGGTTATGCCACTTCACACTGACAAACCAAATGCTGCATTTACCGAGATTGAGCTTTAACAGGTCTGTAAGACCCTTAGGTGTGTGTGTGTGGTGCTGCATGTGCGCTCAACTGAACGGACCAGTGTTGCTACAAGTTTAACCAGACAGGCAGGCTCAGTATACAGCCTAATTTATTTATTTTTTTGGCCTATTTGGGAACTCCACCATGCTAACTAGTTACGCGACCATGCAGACACTTGAAATTGAGCAGCAAGAGCCAGGTCTGTAAGGCCCTTAGATGTGCGGGTGCTGCATGTGTGCTCTGAAGCAGACAGGCTCAGTCTACAACCTATTTTCCTTTTTTTTTTTAAAGCATATTTGTCAAATGAATAAAAACATTTTTTCTAAAGTTCTTATATTTTACATAGTTACATAGTTACATAGTTATTTTGGCTGAAAAAAGACATACGTCCATCGAGTTCAACCAGTACAAAGTACAACTCCAGCCCGTCCCCCACATACCCCTGTTGATCCAGAGGAAGGCGAAAAAAAACCCCACCAGGCATGGTCCAATTAGCCCCAAATGGGAAAAATTCCTTCCTGACTCCAGATGGCAATCAGATAAAATCCCTGGATCAACATCATTAGGCATAACCTAGTAATTGTAGCCATGGATGTCTTTCAACGCAAGGAAAGCATCTAAGCCCCCTTTAAATGCAGGTATAGAGTTTGCCATAACGACTTCCTGTGGCAATGCATTCCACATCTTAACCACTCTTACTGTAAAGAACCCTTTCCTAAATAAATGGCTAAAACGTTTTTCCTCCATGCGCAGCTCATGTCCTCTAGTCCTTTGAGAAGGCCTAGGGACAAAAAGCTCATCCGCCAAGCTATTATATTGCCCTCTAATGTATTTATACATGTTAATTAGATCTCCTCTAAGGCGTCTTTTCTCTAGACTAAATAAACCCAGTTTATCTAACCTTTCTTGGTAAGCGAGACCTTCCATCCCACGTATCAATTTTGTAGCTCGTCTCTGCACCTGCTCTAAAACTGCAATATCTTTTTTGTAATGTGGTGCCCAGAACTGAATTCCATATTCCAGATGTGGCCTTACTAGAGAGTTAAACAGGGGCAATATTATGCTAGCATCTCGAGTTTTTATTTCCCTTTTAATGCATCCCAAAATTTTGTTCGCTTTAGCTGCAGCGGCTTGGCATTGAGTACGATTATTTAACTTGTTGTCGATGAGTACTCCTAAGTCCTTCTCCAAGTTTGATGTTCCCAACTGTATCCCATTTATTTTGTATGGTGCTAGACCATTGGTACGACCAAAATGCATGACTTTACATTTGTCAACATTGAATTTCATCTGCCATGTATGTGCCCATATAGCCATCCTATCCAGATCCTGTTGCAATATGACACTATCTTCCTGAGAGTTGATGATTCTGCACAATTTTGTATCATCTGCAAAAATAGCAACATTGCTCACTACTGCATCTACTAGGTCATTAATAAATAAATTGAAGAGCACTGGACCCAGTACAGACCCCTGTGGGACCCCACTGCTAACAGTCTCCCATTTTGAGTACGATCCATTGACCACAACTCTTTGTTTTCTGTCCATTAGCCAGTTCCCTATCCATGCACACAAACTCTTCCCCAGTCCTTGCATCCTCAACTTTTGCACCAGACTTCTGTGGGGAACAGTGTCGAAGGCCTTTGCAAAGTCCAAGTATATCACATCTACAGCATTCCCAATATCCATATTAGCATTCACT